>NW_016158465.1:21168-96059 GCF_001687245.7 Rhagoletis zephyria
CATATTTTTTTAATAATTCTGTATGTATGTATGTAGGTATACATTTCAATTCATGACATTTCTCATTTCATTGCAAGCAAATATGCATTAGTCGACAAGTTTACTTTTTTTACCGAAATTTTCACTCTAAACAGCTCAATCTTACTTTTACCGTTCTTTTTTTTTCTGTAATCACCTAAGCTAAGTATAAGTTGTCATTGCACTCTGCGCGAATTAGTGTTAATTGATTGCTTGTCAAATCAGAAACATGCAATGCCAATGGCTGGTATACTTTTCTTTTTTAATTTGTTAATTTTCTGTGCACACTTTTGTGCAACAGTTTTTGCCTGGAATTTCTAAAAGGTAATCATTATTTTTTCATAGAACCCATTGCATTACGGTAAACAAAGGAAAATGAACTCCATTTCCTATTGCAATCGGTTAATTGTGTGGGACGAAAAGTAATGTTTACACTGAGCAAAGCGGTTAGGTTGTTTGATTTTAATGGAGGAAATACGGTGGCGATCAAAATGGGATGAATGGTGTTTCGTTTTTAATGAATATTTACAATGTTTTTCAAGCTAAAGTATTTTTAATATTTTGTTATAAAAACACGGTTCATGCTATAACAAAAACTATTCAAATCACATTTTCAAACTTATACAGAATTTGGAAAAATTCCACAAATGTTATCTAAATTTCGAGCTTTTTAACCAGAAATTTTATTTTATAAGATTCTAGTAAAATAAGTGCAACTTTTGAGCAGCTAAAAAAATCGCATTCATTTTTAGTAATTTTTAATGCTGGCCGTTTTTTTTCATATAAATAGCGAAATTTAGGTAAACTGGCGTTGACTTTTTTTTTATTTATCCGCAGTATTCTTCCACAAGAAATTCATGTTTATATAATGTCGTTTCCGAAGAAAATTTTGATCCGCGGTTTCAATTTAGAGTTCAAAGACACACAAATTTAGCGTATATTTACATAAATACATACTATATGCATTAAGCAACCGATGAGCGAGTGAGTTTTAGCTGTGCATTTTGGAACACTCTTTGCCCTGCTGTGTTTGAAGTCAATTATAGCTCTGAAAATTTATTAGAATTTAAGGGAAGGAAACTTTAGAGCTGACTTGACATGAAATCCGTCCATTTTACTCGCTTATCTCGACGTTCAATTAGTCCATTTAAGTAAGTGTAGTTTGTCGTGCCTCTCTTGATCTTCTTCTGTTTGCTTTGGCTGATCAATTCTCCGCCCTTTTGAGTATACATATGTAAATATTGCTTCAATTTATTGCGTGTAATAAAATAAGGTTTTAATTTTCACTTATCGTAATTTCACAGCGCAAGCAAATATACACACATACATATTTATGTATGTAGTATAGTGGTGTATAAATACTAGGAATGTTAGTTCCGGGATCCCGGCCATTTTAAGGTCTCAAAAATCCCGGGATTCTTGGCAGGTAATCCCGTGATTTTCGGGATTTGTAATTTGCAACGATAGCAATAATATAAACTTCTTTTCTTGACCAGTATTGGCTAAATATATTTGAAAATGGCAATATCGGACAATAACCACGCCTACCTCCCATATACCCACTCAAAATTGATATTTACAATAAATTTTAGACGAAAAATAAGAATATTATAAATTTTTGGAAAATGGGCGCGTATATCTTGGTAACCCCCGCACCAGTTTCTTCCATACTTGGCACAGTTGTTAGCCTTGCTACAGCATACCAAATGGCCGAAAATTTTTAAAATCGGACAATAACCATGCCCACTATTGGCTTTATTTCTTGTTTTATTTAATAATTAATATTTGTTTATCAATGTATAGCTTATTATACATATAACATCGCGCGATAGTAAATTTTAAACACGAAACCATGGACCAAGTATGGTAAAATTTCCCTTTTAGTTTTTCATTTTGACGTCGGTAATTCAAAAATGATTTAAAAATTCAGAGAAATACGCTTAGAGAAGAAGTATGGGCGTCAAATTAAAGAGGAAATCCTGTAGAGTTGAAACAGATTAAAATTTTTGGTGCAGAGGGACTGGTAAGTATTGAAAATGTCCTTTTAAAATTTTACCCTTGAAATTTCCCCATATTTGTTTTTTTTTTAGAAAATTATATGTTAAGGACTATATAAACTCGATAACATACTTGAATTTCGTTCCTCCAACTTTATCAGCTTAAAAAAAAGTTTAAATAAAAATTGTGAATCCAAAAAATTTTAATTTTTGTTTAATTCTAAAGAAATTTCCTCTTGCATTTGGTACCCATATTTTTATTCTACATTGCATTGAATTTTTAAAATAATTTTTGGAATAAATCATATCTTTGAAATAACAAAGCCCTTTAAAATAAATCCTTACGTCAGAGAGAAAAAATAAAAAATAAATAAAAAAGTAGGTTTCAAACCCATCACAGTGGTCTTGAAACAATGATAGGTATGACTAAAATGCCAACCAAAACTGCTTGCATACCTGTTTTGGAAGGCACCCATACACCAATATGCAGTTGGAATTAAAATCATATCTGCTCCTATGCCTAAAATATTGTCAAATGAAAATTTGGAAAAAATTTAACTGCAATTGTTAGTATTTCTTGTTCAACAGAGTATTCTAAAGTTATCGTTTTGTATATTAGTGTAAAAGAAAAACAGATAGTATTTTTCTCGATGATAATATTTCTGGTGTAAGCTATTTGATTGAACATCATGTCTTCTATAAGTCATCCGCAACATAAGTGTAATCACGAAGAGAACAGATTTAAAGTGTGCGCGCCTTGTGGGAGAAAGATTAAATTCGGATCGTCAAAACCTTCAGAATTTAATATAACCGGAAAATTGGTGTGTCTTATTAAAAAATACGTTAGTGAAAATTTTAGATTGACCAATTCGAAGTTCCCATTAGGCATTTGTGGTACATGTCGTAGGGTTCTCTGTGACCGAGATATGGATATACCAAATGCAACGCGGCCTCTTCCAAACATGCCTAACTATGAAGATTCGACAAAAGAAACAAGAACAAGTTCATGCTCTTGTTATATCTGGCTCACTGCTCGGGCAACCAGCCATCCAAAAGTTATACAAGGGAGAGCACATACCTTAAATGTATTTAGTGAAAAAAACTCCACCAATGGGTTGACTGCTTTGTCAGTTGGGTCAGAATTAAAAAATCATGTAAGTAAACTCGCTAAATCCTTCCGAAGCACAGAAATGTCGGAAACATTAAAAATTCACGTGCTTCTAAATCATTTGGAACATAGTCTGCATTTTTTAGGCAACGACGGCTTCGGAATGTGGTCGGAGCAAGCTGGAGAATCCATTCATGGCGTATTTTTAAGATTTTGGCTCAATTATAAAGTTAATTCGACTGACGACCCTAAATATATAATCAATTTAAAAAAAACTGTAGTTGAATTTTCATCAAAACACATATGAATTTATATAAAATAATATTTTATATTGACTTTGTAAATTTATAAAATTTATGCAATGAGAATTATTAAAATATGCAATTATGTAATATTATCTCTTGAATATCTAAGTTAAAATATTTTATGCCTATAACGTAAGAAAGTGTTATAATTATATTACCATAGACCTTCGCGATTATATAACTGGATTTGGAAAGTTCTAGATCAACATTTTATAATATTTTAAGCATAGGAGCAGATGGAATTTTATTTTCAACGAAATTTTGATCTATGATTATGTACAAAGACAGTTATGTAAGCCGTTTTGGTTGGCATTTTAGTCATAGCTATGGTTGCTTCAAGACCACTGTGCCATATATTTATTATTTATTTTATGGTAGGAGAGCTTCTCAAAAACTATAGAAACAATTTTTTCGATTTAAGTTGTTGAAAATTAATGAATATCTTAATTCCGGAATCCCGGGATTGTGAAAACGACATCCCGAAAATCCCGGGATCGGAAACAGCTGAAAAATTAACATGCCCAATACATAAATACTATTGTATTCTAATATGTACATATGTACCTAAATACGCATAAACACAAATGCACTCTTATATAAAATAAATGTGTAAAATGCAATATTTCGAGCAGATGAAAGTAAAATCTAAAAGTGCTATAAACACTTGGAAGAGTGCAGTTTATTTGGTATTCGGCTCACATCCGTTTTAGTACATGATATAGCCTAAAATAGTTCATAGATCTTCATTGAAATGCAATTTGGACTGATGGTTGATTATTCCCTGACTAGAACACATTTGCTTGCTTTGCGATAAATTCAATTAATCCACTTTTTTATTGTGCAGTGCATGTGCGGCTCGTGCTGCTAATTGCTTTTATATAGAGCACAAAGGCAAATTTTATTTTGATAAGCAGCTCAATACAATAGTTATAGTAACTAATAAATCTTAATAAGCTTTCACAAAAATTGTTAAATCGGAATAGGTAGTACATATATTGTTTTGTCTTCAGCGAAGATTCTCATACTACACTAGAATGACTGAAAAATCGACATGCCGTGAAAGACGGAGAGGGGTTAATTTTAAATTAAAAGCAGTTCATTCGTTTTAACAGTAGCAATTTAAATTTTCAGTTTTATTTTATTATTTTAATAACAAAAAAGCTTAATATACATGTTTTGAGAGATTTCTGCAACCTTACGGAGTGCTGCCAGCTTTTCTTTTTATCACAACACGATGTAACGAGCAAATGTGGCACGTTCCAGAAACCGTTACTAGGGATATGCCGATTTTGACAATTCTCAAGTAAAAGTAAACAACGCCTTAGAAACTTTAGATGCACTGAAATTTGCGAATACTTTCACAAAAATCGCCGTTTTTAACATTTTCGCTATTTTAGTTCTTTTTATAAATCACAATTTTGCAATTTAACACAATAAAACCACGTTTCCTGTCAAAAAATTTATTATTGAGAAAGTTTATTATTTTACAGTTTATTTTATCTTCCCATTCGGCTTTGTTTACTTTTACTTGAGAAATTTCATCGCCGCTGGGAATGGGGAATCTTGTATTAAATATATCATTCTTGTAACCATATAGTGTTTGGTGTTGGTCAATTTTTGCTCTTAAAATTAAGAAAATTATGTCGAGCAAAATATTTATAACTACTCAAAAACGCTAATATGTGGTAGATGTCAGCAGACCTTCTATGGTAGATGTCAGCAGACCTTCTATGGTAGATGTCAGCAGACCTTGTGTGGTAGATGTGGTAGATGCTCCAATGTGGTAGAAGTCCGATCACTGGGGCTCACCCTCATCAGAAATCCTTGCCACTTGAAATGAGGTAATTTTTCATTTACATAAATATTACGAACTATTGAATAATTTAATTTACTGATTGACTTACAGATATAAAGAGGGAAAAAGACCAGACGCACTATTGGCTGAAATTTGTTGGTGGCCAAAGTTTAAGTACGAAGAAGGCGATGGGAACGATAAGTTCACATCTTGCATACTCACCATAGTCCGTTGGAGTTTTTCACCTTCATTGACCCCCCGTGAAAATGCCTGCTTAAAATTTCTGCAGAACATTTTAACCCTTTAACTGCATTTATTGATAAACTTTTATGAAACTTTCTTTAAAGAGGTTCAAAAAACAGTTAAAGGGCAAAAATATTCTACAAAAAAAAAATTCATTAAATTTTACTGTAGGTCTCTGAAGACAGAAATTATGTTTGAAGTTGATTTATGTATAATAATTCAAGTAAAATATATTACGTTAATCATATAAAAATGTTGCCTGAGAAGAGCCCTAATGAAATTTCACGAGAAATAATTCCATTTCCTCTCGCGACCATCGAAATTCACTTTTTTGTAATGTCTCAAAATGAGGTATCAAAACGGCCCTTCTATAAGAGAAATGGTGCCCTAAAATGTTAAGCATCCTTGGAAATCAGAACCCCCCCTAATGATTTGAGTTTAGAATCACTGCCAGATATGTGGAATACCTCAGAACTATTACACACATACCAAGCCGAATAAAAGTAATATTTCAACTTTGCTCCAATGCCACCAATTCACATTTACGACCATAAAATGAAAAATGAGCCACGAATTCGGCTGTGTCATTGTGCTTGCAACGGAGTGGTGGCACAAGCTGGGCCGCATCTTCTTCCTGATGCAAGCGAACAGACAAGATAGCCACCAATGCAGCTATGCCACCAAATGCAGCAGAATAAGCAGCAGCTGTGCGAGCAAGCAGTACGAGGAAATTGCCGAAATGCAGTGATGCATCGCAAAAATGAAAGACAGCGACAGCGGCAAAAGGAAATTTGGTGCCCAAAAACACACAAAAACCTTAATGACGAACCAAATCAGAGGGGGCCGGCCACAAAGCAGAGCTAGCATCACAAGTGTTGCGCATATCCTTTTCAGTTGTATATGGTTGAGCGCGCGACGCGGAAATATTACACATACAAATATGCACACATGTACATATGTACATGCATACTTAAGTAAATAAATTCATGTTGTGTTGGTGTTAAATTCACTTCATAAGCAAATTTACTTTCGTTGCGTTTAAATGATTTTGTGTGCCCCAAAAATGAGTGTTTGTTATGGGAATTATGTCGTGCGTGGCGACAACAACAACAACAGCAACATCGTTAAGTAGACAGTCTGTTGCAGCTAGTCAATAAAATGTGCTTACATATGTACTTCTGCGTTACAAGTGAACCAGCAACATTGAAGTGTTGTTTGAGCAACATTAGTGCGGCACAATTGACAGGCAAGCAGAAAAAAAAAAATCGAACAAAAATGATTAATTACAATTTTGTATGAGGAATATGTTTTTCTTAAATGTAGCAACATGAACTACTCGTCTCTAACTTCACACTGCAGTTGTTGTTGGCATGATAGTTTTTATATATGTGTAGTTTTTCTTGTTGTAATTGTTGCACCGTTTTGCTGCTTTGATTAATTGAGTTTCTCGCCGATTGAAAAACGATTTTTCCAAAACCACTTTTTCTTCCTGACGTCAACTCTTAAAACTATTTAGGTACATGCGCTCGCTCGTTTGTATGTTTGTAGGTATTGCAATTCTGCTGTGTGCGCGCTCTTGCCTTTCGATAGTCGCTGATAAATCTCAACGCATTACTCGCGTAATGGGGTGCCAATTTTAACTCGTTTGACGGCAAATTTCTGGTAATTTATTAAAAAGTCAAGCAGGCATATAAATTGCGAGTTGGTTTTATTTTTATTTTTTTATTTTTTTTATTCGATTTGTGATACTCTCATTCTATACTTCAATTGAGCTTGTAAGCATTATTAGAGAAGTCCAGGCATGTTTCATGAGTGTTTATATATACATATGTACATTTGTAGTTGTGGTTGTAAGTTATGATGTATCAATAATGAATTGAAGTTGTAATTGAGTTAATTAAATCGCTTTTGACTGATTAACCGTATGAAAGTAAGTTAGTTTTAATGAATCTCGTTAGTTTATGAAAAATTTGAAAATTCTCTTATAACTAGTTTTAATAGGTTTAAACTGCGAAGCCAATTTGCAGTCAATGATTGAAATCCATTGAAACAGTGGAAATGTGTGTGGTAAATTTATATTTGCGTACAAAGTCGGCTGGGGAATTGATGAAACCAAATTTTCCTGAAAGTTTGTCTTGGAGCAAACGGCTCGCTATATAACCGTGTATTCGGTTAATAAAGCACCACCTTCCAGCAATGGCTTGTGTGCTGGGTTTGGAACCCGCCATTTAAAAACCACTTCCAGTGAAGAATTAAAATAAATCCTCGGACGAAACCCCCTCCTCTGGAATATCCGAATCCTTATTGGGGAAAGTACCTCTGCCCGGCCGGTTGATGTTCTCGTAAGGAAAAAAGCTGACATCACCGGCATTTAAGAACTTCGTCGGACGGACAAGGGAGAAAATGTCTGAGGCCTTGTGATGTCTACTACAGCTGCCATGTAAAGCAGCGAAAACTCGGTGTTGGATTTGTGGTGAGAGAGAGGGACTCCATTGCCGAGTACTGTCGTTCACCCCGGTGGACGAGCGTCCAGCCACAAGCCGCATCAAAGCGAGATTCTTGAATATTTTGGTAAGGACGTGGCATTCAAGGATTTCTTCAAAGAGCGCTTGTTGCGTACACATGAACGTTATTCAGTCACGATATCAAAATCGTGCTTGGCGATTTCAAAGCCTCCACGGCGAAACGTCCGATAACGGACTGAGGCTGGTCGACTTCGCGGGGTCCGTAACATGGCAGTACTAGGTTTATGCATAAAAAGATCCAACAAGCTACTCGGCTGTTGACTTTGGAAATTTTGGACACGTACTGCAGACTTTCCAGGGATGGTTATAGGCTAAATAAAATTTCGATATATAAATGTGGGCGTGATGTCTGCCATACATATCTCTGGAAGTGTTCATTAGAACAGTAGTAGAACTTGTATGGATATATATGAAGTCAATCCCATACTCATGGACGAAAATGAGGCTTATTGGAAAGCGGAGCGTGACACCTCCGAAAATTAGTGAAACTTTTACCTATCTTTGTATGTATACATTATATAATTCTTTTGTATGTGTGTTTATGAGTGAACTCCTCCTAAATGGTTGGGCAGATTTAACGAAATCTTTTGTATATATTTGAGTTGTTCTCTGGATAGCTTAGGCTCACAATTTGACCGCCAGGTGGCGCTGGAGTTGAGTTATTACTACAAATTTTATTTATGAACTGATTTGGCTCATATTGGCAACATTTACATCAACCTGCTGCACCATTGAGTAGGGCTCGCTCCTGTGTGTTCCGACTGACCAAATGGATGTGATTAGCCAATATTACAATCCGTTAAAGCTTAATTCGGAGATACCAGAATTTAGTTATACAGGGGTCAATCTAAAATTACCTCCGTTAAATGAACCACCAGAACCAGGCAGTTAAGAAGAAAATGTTCTTCAAATTTATTTTGGAAATATGCCTTCCAATGATCACCAAACCAAAATATTAGCAGATAAATCGTGAAAGTGAGTAGTTGGTGAAAATGTTGGACCAAAGTGGTTCAATTACAAAATAATAATTTTAGGCGTGACGAAGTTCGCCGGGCCTGCGAGCAATATGTATAAGTGATATGGATTTAAATATAATACTTGCTTGAGCTCCTAAGCTAAATGGTTAAGAAATTTGTAAAAAAATATTAGTTTTTATATAAGCAGTATAACTAATGGCGTATTCTTTTATACAAAAAATATTGCATTTTCGTTGTCCGAAGAGGGTAATGAGAAGGTATCATTTTTCGGTAGAAAAGAATATGTCATGCGAGCATTTAAGGTTCTGATGTGGTAAAGTTAATTAGCATTAAAAGTTAAAATATCTACTTGGGTATGTTAAACCTTATCATTTCTTCAGAGTACCCTGCGGAATGTCACTTCTTATGCCGATCACGTACGAACTATAAATTTAATTGTTCTATTGAAAGGACATTTAAGGATCATACCAAAACAATCGAACAAACTAATATTGCCAACACAGAAAATACCATCGGCTTATCACCGCAATCACACCTCTAAATTACAATTACCAAATAGGAAAAAAAACCTTACTTACTTTTCAAAGATCAGAGATTCGAAAATGTTGCATGTCCTTTGTGTTACGCATTAAAACCTTTCATCTGACCTTACAATTGCAAGAGTGGCAATAGCTGAGACCCTTGTTGTAGGCAATAAATAATTTGGAAAAAGAAACTTTTCTTTTCCTAATTAAAGGTTAAATAAAAATCAACAAGAAACCAATATTTAACCTAAACATTTTTAAGACATTCTTTTACCTCTACACCTAACAGTTAAACTCCCTTTCGTGGCCATATTTCATGTGAGTTGCCATGTCGTGCACTTGTCAATGTGCGCCACAGAAATATCATAAAATAGCATCACTGCTACACTTGTTCGATTCGGTATTTTGTTAGAATGATCTTAATATTTTAATTTATGTACAGATTCCATTTTGTACCAACCGTTGCAGTTGTCCACTTGCCAACGCGTTTTATTTATGACTTTGTTGCAACACTTAACCCTCGACACTGCATCATCGTCCCTTTCAACTTTCTTCACGTATCAGCCTACGGTTGAATTATTTGTTTTTTTTTTTTCTGTTTTTGATGTGCAATTGTTCTGTATGTATGTATATCACTTTCTCGCTTTCCCGTTCCATGCTTCTCCAACTATTTACGAAGCATCTACCTGCTTTCATGCGTATTTTGATTTTAAATTGGATTTTAAAGATACACATAAACAGCATCATAGATCGATGCTATAAAACTCGTAGATTTGCCTTTATTAAATACACTTCAAATAAATAAGCAGACAAGAAAAAAGTTACGAGGGGAGAAGAGTTTGAGGAGAGGAGAATGAGGCGTAGGAATAACATGAATCGGTGCTAGAAAAAAAAAAAAAAATTGAATAGAATTGATACACTCAACAGCCCAAACAAGCGATAATCTACATAAAGGGAATGACGATAAAAATAACAATGATTCAAATAAATTACAAGCAACTTGAAAGAAGACAAAAAATTGAGTAAAAATCAAAGAAAAAAAAATGTTCGACGGAGGAAAGAATTTTAGTGGTTACGCAAAGCCGAATTTGGAAAATCAAAGTAAGCAAAGCAAGCCATACGCGTTGTTGTTGCACAGAGAGTGAGCTGCCTATGTATGCATGCAATACATTTCATCACGTGCACGGCTAGTTTAAGATCGACTCATGCACTTCACAAGAAATGCGTAAAGAAAACAAGAAATAGTTTAAGATAAAGGTTCAACTATTTTAAAATGAGTTGTAGAAAGAAGGTGAAGGCACAGTGGTTCGGGTTTGTTCAAAATGTGTGTGCATATTCATAGACGAGAATTTTGACGTTAGAACAGGAGAAGCACTTCAACGCAAATTATGCCTCCCTTCTGTTGCATAACTGGCTATGTGGCCCTATAACTGGTATAATTTTTACACTTGTTTATGAAGTTCTGCCAATGCTGCCCATCACTGCACTATACCATTACTACAATGCTGTTCAATTATTATGCTATGGCACACAATTTTTCTAGAAGTTTTGGAAAATCTTGAAAGCAGCGAACAATTTTTTGACGCTTCAAACAAGCGACAACCCGACCTATAGCCGTGACTAAATGTACACCTAAGTTTCTTTTGCAAAATTCAAAACATGGATTCTAAATAATAGTTAAAATGAAATAATTTTTAATTTAAGAACCTCCTGTCACTGTCACTTCGTCTCATTCCCCCGTTTTTTTTTTTCTCACAAATTTCTCCCATATTGACCCACTGCATCGCACCAAAGATTCCAATTTTCGTTGGTAATTTAAATATTTTGCTGATGCGCGTGTGCGATCGATAGTTTAATCAGTGGAAAATAAAACTCCAACTTAATGATGCTCACCTGGGTGATAATATGGTTAAAAGAAACTACAAGCATTTGAGCACAAAACGTTGTTGCACGGAAACTAACAAAAATAAGTTACACTTATAAAAAACACAATCCTGATATCAACATACAAATACAAAGGCGATTAAAATACGCTTGAAGTAAAATACAAAAAAAAAAATAAATTAAGTATTTTTTTCGGCGGATTTTCTGGCGCTGAGATGCAACGCTATTAGCTTGTAGGCTGATGTGCTGCGCTTGTTCTTGCTGATGCTGCTGCTGCTGCTACATCAAAAAGGTCTTATTTATATGTGCTGTCAATGAAAATGAGCGCTGCTTGATGTTTAGCTGGAAAATTGTAACTTAGCCTTCCTCTAACTGCTGTTAATTACCAGGCTTATTTGATTTTTTATTTTGCTTTGTTTTATTTACTTTTATGCTCTTTCGATCTAATTTTTTTGGAGTTAACTGAAATTTAATCTGATACATTTTGTAGCTCTTATCTGCTTATCTTTATGTTATTTGAAGTTAGTATGAGGAAATCAATTTTTTTTATTTTTTTTAGTAAAAATGGAGTTAAATTTGATTTTAAACAGCGAATTTAGTTTGAAATTTGTCCATTTAAATGGAAATTTTTGTACTTTATGATATCGAATTGCATTTAGTTAGACTGAATCATTATAAAATTGTATTTTTTACAGCTATCTATTGGTATTTAGGTAAAATGCGTAATGCATCAAGCTGTATAAAATTCTTGTGTGGGTAGTTCTTCAGTAGGATTGTATGTGAACTATTTACTAGTTTTTGAGTTTAGGTGCATTTTTTTAGTAAAAGCTATTTTGTTGGTGCAATTTATATTGTCTTTTAATGTCCACTAAAATATCGGTGCTCTTTTTTATTGTAGCATGAAGGGCAGTGAAAGTTTCCTGAAAAAATCGCAACAGTTTTGAATGTTGTTAATATTACTTGGTCGGTATATATTATCTATTGCACATTGGTTTGTTAGTTTTGTTTATATATATATATATATATATATATATATATATATATATANTATATATATATATATATATATATATATATATATATATATATATATATATATATTTAGTTCCGCATTATCTATCACTAGGCATCTAAAACTAAATGTTGAAAAAAATGTGGACCTTGCACCTTCAGGTAGCGACATATTCGAACTTATCCTTCATAAAAAACCTCAGCACCGATTTTGAACCAAAAAGTATTCGGCAGAATCCCTTGCAGTATCTCAACTTTCAACATTTTTTTTTTTTTTAAGTGTTTAAGTGTTGAATCCATGTCCAATTTTTTTATTTACTTAAGCAATCCTTACTGCTTACTTAAATAAAGGATTGAAATGGATTAAACAAGGATTAGAGACAAGAACCACTTAACAGTGGTAACAGTTTTTATTTTTTGAATTTTGAATTGTGTCGTTATTGCAGAGGACCATCGATTTGTTTCTTTTTCGTTTGCCATTTAATATAATTTCCCTTGCCGCTTATAAAATTTTTCGCTTTCCCATACGCAAATGTGTGGTAAACTCATTCAGTACCCTCCGTACTTTTTACAAGAAGTGTACAACAAACTGCAAAGCAAAAATCCAAGGTAATAAAAATATTTAACAGCTGTAAACCTGCTGCTAATCCCTTGCAGATATATTTTGCACTGCGTTCCCATCACCAACGATATCTACCTCTTTCTCTATGTGGCTTCGCATACTTACTGCTGTTGCATGTTACATACTCAAGAGTAGTGGCCTATTATGCATGAAAGATGAGCGCGTGAGAAGCCCTGAATATGAAAGATTTTGTTTTATTTTACATAATCCTGTGTTTAAATCAATACATATGCGCTACATATGTCTATAAGTTAATTTTTGGGAAACAAAATATGATTTTATCGTATGTTGCACGTTCCACTACAAGTAAATATGTGAAAATACAATGAATGGGTGATATGCTTATGTTGATATTGTGTTTGTGGTTAAGTTTGCGGCTTAAATCTTTTGTGTGTACGCGGCAGAAAGTCACATTTTCTCGTCCTTATATGGCAGTTCACACATACTCTTACATATTTTGGATTTTTTCTTAAGGATTTGAGAATATTTTGTAAAAGTCCAAAGTATAGTCGGACACCAGTTATTGGTATACCATTTGGGCTCAAAGCCAAGATTATTGTCTTGACAATCGTCTAGGTATTTCTCTGCACATGATACTCCAAGGCTAGGTTAGGATGGAGTGGTTGAGACTGTGTACAGTCCAGCAGAAAGGCAAACTTAGGCCTGTAAGAGCCTTAGATATTTTCTAATTGATTATTGCCCAGATCTGCTTAGTTACGAAATATGCGAACGTATTCGCCATCTTTCTTTAAATAATTCAACAAAAGCTGCTTTAAGTCTTATGAAGAGGACAGCGGGACGCTGATAGTTTGCAGGTACTTCACTGTTTAGAATCTTCCCACACTCGACGTCAACTTTCGAAGAAGTGCAGCTGAACTGTTGAGCTCTAATAGCTGTCTTGGCTGTCAGAATAAATGATAACCGACTCAAAAAAAGTTGAGGTAATATTTAGCCATAGGTCAGCCTCCTTCCACCATTTTAATCCAGTGTATTATATAAGTGTAGTTTCCGACCCCATCGCTTCTCCACCACTGATTTGTGGGCTTAAAGAGCAATAATGTAGTCGATATATCGTCTTAAGGGCTTCCTGTGGGTCATGACGGCTATACTGCCTAAACACATATTAAACCAAAGGTCTTTCTAAAGGTTTTCCGAAGCTGTCTAAAAAAAACATAGTTCACTTCCGCCAAACGAGTAAGGTTTGCTCTCTCTACCCCTAAGTCAGAAATATTCTAAGCGACATGTAGTGCATCAAACTTATCGATTGATTTTCCTTCTGCACTTCACAGATGCGCTTTTATATTTCGGAAAAATAAAACCAAAAATATCGAACTACCCCTTGGTATGACCGGGCTTCGACTCCTGGTCTGCATAATCACCTAAAGTAATAGACATTTTTTTTATTCAAACTACTAGCCCCCGAGCAAGCAAATGCAAACATCAGAAACATTTTTCATAAAAATTCATTTTCCATTCGGAGGTAAGGTCGGCAAAAAGGGGTACCTTTCTCTTTATAGCCAAAATTGCATCGTTGGAAAATTAACGAGAGACAATTAAAAGAAATGCTGTTGAACGAGTAAGCCGTTTATGAATTCCTTTGTACAATGAGGTTAATGGCAATTGATCAAAGTTATAAGAGGTTTTATATTCCTGTTAAGTTTCTAATGTGTCGGAAGCACCCAAACCTCTGTAACCATACATTTTTTATTCAAATTTGCAACAAAATGCAATGGCAGTCGCTTAACCAACTCAATATTACTACTTATGCACGTACCTCCAACAAACTCTTTTGCATATTTGCACTCAAAATTGATTTCTGCATAATTTACGCCGTCAAATAATCGGCAATGTTTGGTGAACAATTTTCACAGCTTACAAATGCGAGTTCACACGGGGCGCGGTTCAATTATAATTTGTGCATAAATCTGTTGAAAAGTGGCTACAAACGTAAATGCATAACCAGCACCAGTACTAGAATGCAAAGTGTAAATAAAAGCATAGCAGAGACCTCGAAAGCATTTGCAAATTGGCAAGCATAGTTAGTACCCTGTAGTCAAATGAACTAGTTGTAAACTACCCCACAACTAGTATGAATCGCATGCCCAACTAGTCAGCCAACTATCTTTTTTCCATGCAATCAACTGGTATTTTTAACATGGGGATGTCCTACGAAATGGCAATTGTCAGATTTCGGTCTGAAATATACGAGTCTCATACTAGTTCAGAATAGACAGAAAAATACTAGTCTAATTATGGACCAAAACCACTATTTGGGAGTCAAAAAATAAAATGAATTCATGAATATACAATAAAAAACATTTAAGTACACTTTTTTACTTTACATATTTTTATTTAGCAGCCTTAGATTTGCCAATAATTATTGTTAATTTTTTGAGTATTAATTAAAAGAAAAAATAAATACATAGATATTTCAATTTCCAACATCCAATACTCCTCATTTTCAGAATATCAACGAATTTACTAAACTCAGTAAATTCAACAGACGACTTCTCGGTAACAAATAAAGATTTTTTAAAGCTTTAAAATGAATTTTGAAGCGGAGGAGTAGTGCAGCTCAAATGTGCTTAAAAACCGTGATTTTTGTACTATTAGGTTAGAATATCCCGAAAAACCTGACGTGATCTGGGTCAGATTCGAATTCAGCACGTCAAAGACCTTCGGAAAAGTATAATCCGATTCTTGGTTAAAAAACCTTGTTGGCCTGTGTAATTCAAGCAGTTATTAAATATTCTTCATATTTGTCCATAGTTTGGCTTATTGATTGATAACAGAAATTAATCAAATAATTATATTAATCGTGTAATAAACAAAATAAAAAATAATTGAAAATGATCAAAAATAACAAAATAACAGGTCTGGTATAATTGAATACTCAATTGAGTACTCAATTTAACGGTTTACGATATACCCAAAAAAAGTTATATTATTTTGTGTACTTTATTGTATTAAACTGTCGAAGTCAAATAATACAGGGTATGAATAAATCGTTTGTACTTGGTACAACTCTGGTCATTTTCGAACTAGTTCGGTTTCTGTTAAGAAATTCTAGTTGTAAACTAGTATTTTTTCTGACTAGTTTGGGATTTCACTGCAGAGTAGTAGCTGAAATACGAAGAAAAAAAAAACAAAGAAAAAAATAGCGTTGGCATTCTTTCGCTGCGCGGCAATTTGGCGTTCAAAAAATTATGACGAAAATAAATTCGAAATGCGAAAGCGGCCAGCGTGCAACGTGCAACGTGCAACATGCTACGAGTATAGCGCACAGAGTGAGGAGGGAGGAATATAACGAGAGTGTCGGTAATGGTGTGTTATTGAAGGCTCCGTTGCAAAAGCCGCAAACGAGCACTGCAATTGGCAGCACTCACCGTTCGAAATTCGATTACAAATTCGATTATTATTTCTGTTGTGTTGTTGCAAACTGGTGGAGTGTGCACACTCGCTTGTGTATGCGCCGGCTTGGTGCTTGCAATTTTGTGCTCATGCGCAGAGGAATTTCCATTTAGCACATTCGCGCATGCGCAAATCGTTGCATTAGTCGCAGACTGTCGCACAGTGGGCAGAAACGTATACTTTTTATTGTAAATTTTACTCTTTCTTTAATTTCCTTTTTTTGAATCATTCAAGAAACGTTCTTCCGTTGGCGCTACTTATATACTTAAATAGCAAGCCTTTCCATTTCACCAGCTTGAAAAATTGTGCTTCAAAGGTATCAGTATTTTGGAAGAATATATACTTATGAAATAGTCAAGTCAATATGCCATTTATTTCCTGTTATATTCTTATCGAAGGAGGTGGCATTGAAGGTCGGTCAAATGCTCATTACGGGTAAGGGTGTTCTCGGCATTTAGAGATCATTTACTGTTAGCTGTTTCTCAATTTCATATTTATGTACGACAAAAGCACAGTCTTTCCTGAAAATTGCATATGCGTATGTCAATGTGTATGTGTGTATCACAGTATTTACGATGCGATCTTGCGGAGTTTACAAAATTAGCCCAAAATTTATTGCGCTATTTGTTAAAAGCTTGGTATTCTCTACTTGGCTTTTCTTTCGATATACATTTTCGTGTTTCAAAAAGCCGATGGTAATTGTTTTTGTATTCACGATGAGGCCCCGATGAAAAGATCCTTCCACTCTGAACCTATAGGTGGCAACGAAATAAAGGGCGCCCACGAACACAAGGAAGCAGAAAGTGCAAAACAACTGGTCTGCACTTGGGATGTACAACTGGGGCAAATCCGCAAAGGAGAGAGACAAAAGGAAAGTTTTTTAGTCTCGACCTAAACCGACAAACGACTACCGCAACCCAAAGAAGAATTAGAACACTAAATTTATTATAATTCAAAATATATAAAAATAGCGTAATCATTTCCCTTTTTATATTCAGAAATAAGAAAAGCTCAAGGTTGTCTATTTTGTAATTATACTCAACTTCACCCCACATCTTAACATTCGCACCAATTTTCCTTTTAATCTGTTGGGTTATTTCTATTCTTTCTTGTTGTATAGGATTTGACACAAAAACATTTGCCATTTAGCCCACAGTGTGACCTTTAAAGGTGCAGTCCATAATGCTTCTGGTTTCAGAGTCGTCGTGTTGGAGGCGCATGCGAAAAGATGTTACGTGTTGTGTGGACCTCTCTCCCAAAGTGAGCTGGTGTTGGCGTCTTCTGTGTTCAGATGAGAGATGTAGCGATTGAGCCTGTGGCACCAGCCAGAACGGAGTTATGCTACGATGCATTTGGTCTCTCTCGGCAGTTCTTCTTTTTCAAGATTGATGACCTGCGGTCCACTTTCTACGCGTTGGAATCTGATGTGCCTTACGATTTAGGAAAAGAAATAACCGACTTGAAAATGTCTGTGACGCAAATTTTTACAATGGGTGGACCATTGCTTGCAATACTAAATTTTTCCTTTTTCTGTTTCTAGTGCTGAACGTTATTTTAATGTCCTTGTAAGAAAAATAATCTTTATTGTTGTGCGGTACAGGAGAGCTGCCTAGTAAGTCAGACAAAAAATCATTGTTGTGAAAAATTATCATTGTTTTTATCTTTTGTCTTTGGAAGACCAAATGCTCCTTACATGGGGGACATACAAATTTGTAGTAGATTACGGAGATTTCTCCCAATTGATTTGCTTTTTAAATTTTCTTTGTCTGAATTAGTTAATTCGCTTTTCTTGTTTGCCACCACATACTAATGCATGTACATACTAATGTTAGGCCACTAGCTGGAGAATTATTGTGGAGACTGTGAACAATAAAAAAGTATTAAGGAAAATGTTTGGCGATTACACATTGCCCTAAGTGTTTGGCCGAACTTCTCCTCCAATTTGTGGTGTTTGTCTTTATGTTGTCACAGAAATGTTGCCTGCAAATTAAAGTTTTTTTTTTTTTGCAAGAAGTCACACCGAGGTTTTGCAATGGCTTCCAAGGTGCGACCGCCATTAGAAATACTATGATGCTGGTGGGACCAGAAATCGAACCTGTGTCTTACCGAGTGGTTTCGCACGCTTCAAAGCACTCGTTCGGTGAACAACATATCTTTCAATATAGCCGAGCGTTGTATAAGTATGTGTGTATTTGGACATTGCACGTTCGCTTTTGGCTGTATCACATGGTTACCACACACACACGCTATATATCTCTCATAGAAACATGTCATACACACATACATATAAGTGCGTATATTGTCCGCTATGCTGTGCAGCGCTATGCCGCATCGAATGCGATAAATCAAACATTAATCAAATTTTAAATTCATAATTATATTGGGCGATTAATGGTGAACCATTGGCAGCTGGTCGGCGAGCGTCCAAGTGGAAGCTGGTTAGAGGTATTTGCTTTGGCAAAAACGATATCTTTTTCCCCATAAATAAATTATAATCAACAAGTTTTATATGCGCTCGTTTTATTATTTTTTTGGTTGCCCATTATTGTTTGTTTTCGCTTTTCTTATTTATTGCTAAGCGATAGCTCTTGATTACTGCTTGATTGAGCGTTGCCTGAGTGTGTGGGCAGGCGGTGCGTAACTAATAGCGAAAACTATGCTGCTTGTTTGTATTAGCTTTTGAATCTTAAGCGTTTTAATTAAAATAGAAATCGATGAATATTGTTTTGATTGACTACGTCCAAAAATGTTTTTAGCGCTTACTCAAAAGTACCAATCAATATTACAATATATTTATGTGGCGCATTTTTTGTGTCTAATCCTTTATAGAAAATTTTAACGAATTTCGAATATTATGTGAGAAGGTAATAAACGAAGAGCTTTCAATGCGATACGTCGAAGTCTTACCGGATCCAAGAACTCTTGTAATACGCGAACATTTCATTCGCTTTGTCCCAATCTATAGTCAGGCTTTTGAAAATCTGCCAAATGGCATATCGCAACGATTTGAAAAGTTTCATACTGATAAGCCCGGGAGGCAGGGTTATGAAGGAGCAGCAAAAATGCCCAGTCATGTACAAGTCAATGTTTGAATTTTACTCTGTTACAGGCAATGTCAATTCCTTCCATACAAAACTGTCTTGGAGTCGTCAGTCTAGTTGTTAATTTATTCAGAAATAATACATACATTTTTGGAACGTGGTCAACAGCAAAACAGAGGAGTGATTTCCAAGTCACCCGATAGGTTTGTGTAAGGGAGGTTTGACTTAATATCTCCATTTTCAGTATTTCCGCAAGTTTCAGGAGGCTAGAAAATCGCATTAATTTTTAATAATCTGACGGATTTTTGCACTCTTTTCCATATAAGCATGCATTCTAATAAAATAAATTGCCGGAAATTGTTCGCCACTAAATTTCAAAAATTGAGTACCAGTTTTTTATAAATTACACTTTTTATATAAAAAAAAAAAACCATAAAAGCCGTCACAAAAAATATATATATATAATCAACGGGACTTTTCGCCTACCTTCTGCTAAGGCAGCTATCACTTACTAAAATTTGTTTGAATGCGCTGACTAGCTCAAATGTGCTATGCATTTTTCGTTTCCTTAATTAACTGAAGTGCTCTTTGAAGAACAGAGCAACTCGGCGCAGAGTGTATTTTTAATAAAACTCTAACATATTTGATCACTGAAATATTGAGTTTTAATATTTCGACAAACTATTAATTATTTATAAATCAATTTTTTATTCATCGATGATAACTTCAATTTAATGATTTACTAGGTGGATATAATAAAAATATCCTAACAAAAAAATGTTTAAATAAATACTTTGATATAACATTTACACCAATTTTTAAGTGTAATTATTATTTTCCCTGTTCAAGTCTAGTCGGAAGAGGAGTGGAATGCCTTTTCGAGTTAGAAGTGAGACCGCTTTTCTTATTTTAGTTACAATAAAATATTTTCCCATTGGGAATACTCAAATGCTGGTAAATGTAGATACGCACACACGTACCAAGACAAGTTTCCTTGCGTGCACTTGTATATGTTTTCCAGCCTGTGCATGGGTCTGGAATGCCAATAAACTTTTTTAATTAGACAGTTTTTGAAGTTGTCAATTGACAATTACATATGCGACGAAAGACGGGAAAAATGTTTAACGCACAATGCTATGTTGCGAAACCAGCTACTAAACAAAAAAAAGAATAAAACAAAAACACAATGGGCTGCCACAACAAGCAGCAGGCAAGTTGCGTGCACACAAAATGCCCAATGCCCACAAAAACCAACGGCATTTAGACGCCATTGAGCGCCAGGCGTAGCTCCATCGGTAAACATGTGAAACAAATCAAAAGACTTAAGCCACGAACTCGACGGTGGTGTAGGGGTTGAGTAGTGCGTTGGGTGCGTTGGTTGCGTTGGCTGAACATAATCACACACATACACACACACACACAACACAACACAACACATTGATAGCAACAGCGTGTTGTAGGCAGATCAACTAACTGCAGCTGTGGTTTTTTTTACCTCCAGTTGTACATTTTTCTCAACATTCAAAGCGAGATTGACTGATTTTTTTCCCTTTTCGTAGATACGCGACTACCACAGCAACTAAACGAGCAAGCCAAGCTACGTTAGTGACAAAGCTAATGGTGGCGCTGATGTTGGTGACAGCGGCGATTGTTGCCAGCTACCGCCAATGAAACAAAAGCGCCGCTTGGTCACCGTTTTTTCGCCATTTAACTTTCAACTTGACCGCTGCGCTGTGTTGCTTGCAACAAATCTGTGTCATGTTGCCATAGTGAACAACTGCAGCAACAACCCCAAACAGCACAACATCAATTGCACTGACTGACATCTGCGTTGAAAAAGGCGTTCGAGCGTCCGTTCAGTCCGTCAGTCACAGTCGATCACCCAAGACTGATGTTTTTTTCTCTCTGTTTATTTGTGTGTGAGAGTGCAAAAACAAAAAAATAAAGCTAAACAACGAATAAAGCTACATACATAGTTGCTGTTTACTGTTGCTTACCTGCTGGTGGATGATGTCTCATCGGTTTGGCCATCGATGATCACAATGTCAACAGTGCAGATATTCCATGGGGAGCCGCATTAAAACGACATTTAAGCCACAACAACATCCCGATCGAACACAACCGACAGACAGCAGCAGCAATAGCGACAACATAAAAGTAATCAGCAAATAACGGCAACAATAATAACAACAGTGAAGACTGAGCTACACACAAATTGATATACGCACTGCAGTTTTGTGTATCCTCAACGCTGATCCTTCGCTCAGCGACACATACCCACACACAAGCAAACATAAAAATTAAAGAGCTGTTGGTTGTTCACTACTTCGTGATCATTGATCGCTGATCGATGAGCGCATTTTTTGATCGAACGTCAAAACGTTTATGATGCCGCTGCTGCGTACTGCTGTTGCTCGACTGATATTCACCGAATGCTGGTCCAACTAACTGCCTCAGCATTCCTAACATATGTACATACATACGTGCATAGAAAAAAAGTCGGATACCATTGGTGATCTCAGCGCGATAATCATTATGATCAACACAAATCTGTCGGTCTGAATTTGCAGATCGCTCACAGCAGCAGATCATCAGTTTTAGCGTCCGCATTTTTCCTTCTCCTACTTTGGCATTTTTTCTTTTGTACGTTATTGCTCTCGTCGCAAATCAACAGCCGACACAAACCAAATGTGACAGCCGCCGCTGTTGTCGCCACTTTGTATGCGGCGCATGCGCACGCCTAGTTGGGCGTCTGCTTGCTGTGTTGCTGCTGTGCTGCCTGATTTTTAACTTGTTCCAACTTATTTTATCTTCATATATTTACCAGCATATTTTCTCTTGGACCTTCTTAGCCTATTTGACATTTGCGTTCAGGCTGCTATTTTCATGCGAAATGCGTACGCATGACAATGGTGCGAAGATATGTACACTGCTGATCATATCAGGTGTATTTACAAAAAGTGTGCTTAGAAATAACATTTATATAGTTACAAGAAAGGAGCTGGTGCTTAGGTTGTGAAATAAATCACTGCACATCTCACGTAATTACTTGGATGACTCAAAGTTATGTAATAATATTCCAGGATTCAAACGGAGAGTGTTCTCTCTGCCACTTGAAAGAAAAACATATTTTTTAATAAATAAATGTGAGATTTCCTAAAATTATACACCAAAGTTTCACAAAATAGTTTTTCCTCTCAGAGCAACGAATAAAACGAATAATCCAATAAAAGAGTTGAAAAGGTGGCAACCTTTTAAAAAATTATATTCAAATTATTAAAACAAAATAAATTAATTATTACAAACTGGCTATCAATCGAAATGGTTTTGAAAAGCTTTATTTCTTAGCTGAAATATAGGAGGGTTGCCACCCGTTTAAAAAATCATATAAGGTTAGATAAATATGTATCACAATATGAGTGCCAAACGAAAGGGGTTTCAGAAAGTAAATAGTACTTTGAAAATATATTGAAGAGGGTTGCCACCTGCTTGAGATGTCGAATTTAGTTTACTTATACACAAGATATACGAAATATAAAAACATGGATGTCAAACGAAGGAGTTAAATCTTTGGATTGAACGCTAAGAATATTTTTGAGGTGTTGGAAGAGGGTTGCCACCTGTTTAAAAAGTTAAATTCAAATCACTTTGTAAGTTTAATGAATTATTAAAACATCGGTATTAATCGAAAGGGGTTTGAAAAATGTTTATTTCGGAACTGTATTTAGCGGGGTGCCACATGTTTGAAAACTGAAATTTCACTTAATTCATCAATTAATTACAGCGCAGGAGAGTTAACAATGAATAAGCTTGAAAATACTTTTGAAGAGGGCTGCCACCGGCTTGAAAAGTCTAACTCAAATGAACCATTCAAAAAGTAAGTATATGAAATAAAGAATACCGTAGTCAAACGAAAAAAGGTTAAGAAATCTTTAGTTTAAACATTTCGAATGTTTGAAGAGAGTTGCCACGTGTTAAAAAAGTTACATTTAAATTATTCAGTAAGTTGGCTAAATTATTAAAAGATTTGTATAAATCGAAATGGGTTTGAAAGCGATTTTTTCCTGACCCTTATTTAGGAGGGTTGCCATTTGTTCGAACAATCAGATTCTTATTAGTTCATCAGGTTATTGAAATACATGTGTACCACAATGTCAGACGAAAGAGATTTAAGAAGATTTAAGTTTGAGAATACCTTCGAAAAGAAATTTCAAGAATGAGAGGTCAAATTCTAGACCTTAGCCTGTAGATATATGTACGATAAAGTTTTATTTTTTAATTAAGAACTTTTTTCAAGGGTATAGGTTGATTCAAAATTCGAAGAAAATAAAAACATGCACTATGCGTGACTGCTCTTCACTCAGAAACGGCTGCACGGTTTTGATGAAATATGGCACTCGGATCTCTTATAACTCTGGCTACTATTTGGGATATTTTTTTAAGTTTTTGAAATCGAATTTTTGGCGTTTTGGCGCCATGCGGGTTCACTAGTTCTCTTTATTATTAAACGTGTGATATGTATGTACAAATAAGTACTAAATGTACATACTAATGTATAACTATAGATCGGCTATTTATAAACGAATCTTTTTATGTTCGCGAATCAATTTAATTCCAATAAAATGAGCATGACCCTAAAATCACAATCGCGCTTAACCATGAAATGATATTTTCTACAGCAAATTTCATCGCTAACCAAGCACCTATTAAAATCTCAGTTCTTCTTGATACTCTTCTCCGCATTTATCATTTCGGTGAGTGAACTTCTGAAATGCGAATAACTACCTCTATGGTCTTACAGCTATAACGAATGCATTGTCTTCCTTATTATCATTTTTATAGCTATCGTTTGATGTGCTAAATGAAAAGAATTTAAATTGTTATTTAAGTGGAAAGTATGCCTTAATACTTGCTCTTTGAAATTTTAAGTGAGTGCGATTTCGCTTACTGTGGTTTAATTTGGTCGTAGGTTAATTCCGAATTGCATAGCAATATCGAGTCGCGCTCTCACATACTTCTGTATGGTTATGACGGCCAAATGTGAAACTTAATCTTATCAGCGCCACAGCCGCCAAATCGGCCACTGTAGCTAAGTAGTTACAGGTGTAGTTAGAGGTGCGTACTACCACTCCCAGCCCTTGCTAAGTATTACGTAGTTAAAAAGCTAAGCGGAATTGAGAGATCAGCAGCCGCTAGCGTAACAGGTGCAATGAGATCCTGTCCTGTTCTTGACTTATTACCCATGGATATATTTAACGAAAATTCAGCTGCTAACAGCGCCATCAGACTGCGCGTCCTGGCGTTTTGGAAGAAAAACCCGCTCGGGCACGGTTTCATACTAGACGCAATACCGTCTGAAACCCCGAACGAAATTTCCAAGCCATAGTGACTGGAATCGGGAATATTTCGGGTTCTTGAAGTGCTTAAATGTCTTTACGGATGGGTCAAAGATGGAATGCAGAGTTGGTGCAGGGGTTTTCATTGAGAAATATAACCTAAATTTATCCTTCCGCCTGCCCGACTATGAAAGCATTTTCCAAGCCAAAGCGTTAGCTATTAAGGAGGTGGTAAGCGAGAACGCAGGCACTTTCTTCTCGCTCTGTTAGATCTCAACAAGTGGATGGATGTAGGAGAGAGCTGGCCTATATTTCTCATCAATATGAAATTACCCTAATATGGGCCCCGGATATAAGGCCATCTACGGAAACTAGTCTGCGGACGAACTAGCAAGGAGCGGCTACGCACTGAATGTGTTCCACGCAGTGTACATGGGCGCTTTTCACATATTACGGCTCGTCTCTTTTTTATGGCAAATACGCCTCGTTTTCCTCTTCAGCTCCCTATATCGGCCCAAAGTGTGCTCTCTGAGAGTAGGTGTTAGAGTCGAGGGGCGACCAAATTGGCCGTCTGTTGTGATTGTTGTGTTAGATTGTGTTTTGCTGGAAGCACCAGCGCAATGCCCATATCTTGGCTCTAGCAAGACAGAGGTCTGAGTCCACTCACATAATTAGAGATGCTAGAATCGTACCGTGCGTCTATTACAACATGATTTATTTTGTTTCTCGCGTTTAAATCTGGGGATAAGGTAATACAGGAGCATTTAAATTCGCGTTCAGCCAAAGCGGTCCCATTTGCAATTTTTTAGTATCAGGAGACATACATAGATAATTGTAATGCCATCATTTGCAAAATGTCTACTTTTATTAAATTTATGAAATATTTATAGTAGCTCTGGCTGAAGCAGTTAACATTTTACGTAACTATGAGCAGTGCTGTCGACAGAAATGTCTGCTACAGTTCGCACTACCTTGCCTAATTAAATAGATTAGATGCCTGATATAAAGGTATACTATATCGGTTTTTGCAAGAATAGGAGAAGTGGTAATTTAATAGTTTTCCGGTTTGTTGTCATTTTCATTTTTTGATGAGGTAGATGTAACTTTATCCCACGAGCAATATTTTCCTGTCAGAGGTTTGTTGCATGAGTCTTTTGTTTTAAATAAACCTTAAATATGATGCGTGTGGGGTCTGATCTGGATATTGTATCTACACCCACAAATACATTGTTAACTCAACTACACACATGTACTGGGATCTGCATGCAAATCGCGCGGAAGAAAGTTTACCCTTAATTATTATGTTACTATGTGTCTAGAAACTTATAACTAAAATTTAAAATAATAAAAGCAAATTAGAGTTCCGGATGGTAAAACAAATATGAATGCATTAATTAAGCGCCATTTATTTGGCTAAATCCACTCCCACGGGCCTATGAATATGAATAGCTGCAAAATTTTTAAATTTTTACATTAATATATGGAAATTTGCTTTTGAGCAAAGAAAAAAAAACAACTAAATAAATGCGCCTTCAAACAGCCGCCGCTATAAGTGTTTGGGGCTAAGCTTTCAACAAAGCAACCAGCGTGAGATTGGGTCAGAAAAATCAACGAGTCGTTTGTTACTGCAGCTACAGTTATATGCTGATTTTTTTCATTTTTTTTTTTTTTTTTGTAAAATTATTTGTATAAATATTCAGAAAAATACGCATCGATTAGTAAATTTAAACGCATAATTCTGCGTTAATCAACGCGCCACAGTGGCAGTGGTGGTCAGTGGTTAAGCCAAGAGCAGCGGTTGGCTCGCATTTGTACTCATTTTGCAGGCACACTTGAAAGCGTGTGACAGCAGGGGGCGTACCGATAATGAAGCAGAACTAGTCAACCCAAGAGGGAGAAGCGGGTGTAGAAGAAAAATGAATATGAAGAAGCACTTATTGATCACTGTGCCGCTGCGGAAATGCGGTAAAGTAGTGGATTTGATCGTGGTTGAGAGGCGGTCGTTTGGAAAATTATGAAAATCATTCGTTGCATTCGCTACGTTTTGATTGTGGCAATGATAGACGCATTTATGGCGCAATCGAATGCGCATCTGCGCAGTGGGGACACTTTGCAGTCATGACGCTTCAACTTTTAAAAGATGCGCGGAACGCTGCCAGTTCGTTAGTATTGGTTTGTTTTAATTTCTGGATTTTTGAAGGTACATAAATGAACCGGGAGAAAACTGAATTTGCTGCATTTCTTCTAACACAAAAGCATCGAACCAAAAAAAAAAAAAAAATACAAAGCAAAACAAATATACTATTCAGAAAAGTTCGTAAGCAACTCATCTTTTATCTTGTGAAGAAAATCTTAAATTAGCCCTTTGAAGTGGCGTGAAATGTTGAAGCAGATCTTTTGATAAAAACAATTCATTAAATACTTCATTAACGCCTTTTTTATAACAATTCTCATTTATGTACCTTACACTTTTCGGTATTCCCATTTCGGCTCATCATCTCACAATCACCTGTATATGTACATATATGTATGTATTTAACAGCCACAGCGGCACTACTTCAAAGCTTGCTCGGCCATCATTTGCCACTCTTCGCGCTGCCCCCAGCCACGGCATTGCTATTTCATAAACGTAAAATTCTGCTTCAACATTGCATTTCATCGTTTCAGCAGCAACGTAATTTTCATAATTTTTGTCGCCATTTCTTTATTAATTTGGGTATTGCATTTCATTGCGTTGGAAAAATGTGCAATGCGCGCGCATTTAAGGCTATCAGCTGCCACAATGCAACATCAACGAAATTCCAAACTAAAGTCAATGCTGTCAGCCATGCTGCTGCTGCTGCTGCTGCTGCGATTATTGCTCTTTTTGTTGTCTTATGGCACTGCAATTATGTCAAATCTTCGCCGATTTCGTTTGAATGCATTTTTTTATTTTTTACTTTTATTTCTGCTACATTTCATTGGTTGGTTGGCCTGTTGCATTGCGCGTTGTTAGTTTTTTTCTTCTTACTTCCTCCATAGCGGCTGATTCGCTTTTAATTGAATGGAATTGCGCGCAGAAATATTTCATAAACGTTAAATAATTGGAAATACGTTGAAGACGCGAATGCACATTAGGGTGGTTTAAAAAAAGGTAAAGTCGGAATCAAAAAATATTTAGAGGTCGCTCAAACTGTTCAAAATTTTCCGTGTATTTTATGGCAGAAAATATTTTTTTTTTATATGGTATAGAATTCTGGAAAATTGATATTTTTCCAACGGAAAACGGTGTTTCTCTTAAGAACACTTCTAAAACTAATACCAGTTTTTTAGTACTAACTATTTTTTATAGGTCATCACCACCAACAAAACCCGTTATTATTAAAAAATTTAAAAAAAAAAAGAATTGGGTGTTAACTATTACTGAATATCTCCTGAAGGATGCAGTGTTTTCCGACCGAAAAATATTGATTATCAAGACATCTATACCATTTCGACGAAAAATTGTGGTTTTTTCATTTAAAATTATTGAAAAATTTTGAGCGCTTTGAGCGACCTCTAAAATTTTTTGGCTTTCAAAATAAAAAAAAAAATACAAGAGTATACGTTTGTCGGTATGGAACAATCATAGGAAGTGAGAGCACTAAATTTTTTGGGTGAGAGCATTCGAATTTAGACTTTACTTTTTCACTTGCATTTGTGGACCACGCTAATGCACACTCACACACGCCTGCTAGGAAGCTCGTGTTTGTATTGCGGCACATATAACATGCTTCTGTATTGCTGAAGGCATTGAGGCAACAGAAATTTGTTGGACATTTTACTTTTTACGAAATGATGTGTGATGATGGAAAGATGACATTGGAATGCGCACGGTCATGCACTGAGAGAAACTTGATGGTATTATCAAAGTGATTGGAAGCAATATTTCCAGCGTAAAGAATACTTAAAAATTATACATATATCAGATGAAATTTGTGTATGCAGTTATCTAGCCATTTCAGAAGATCCAGATGCCGATATATATGTATATAACTATAAATAACTTTTTTTTAGTACCAAAAAATTTTACACGAATAGCCTATGTTGTCCCTAGACTCAATCTTGAGGCCAATATTGTTTAGCCTGCTTGTTAATTATTTACTCTCTAGAAGTTCATTAAATTAGAAACAACTACAGCCTTCAAATGACTGTATTTCTAAGTAGAATAAAATGTAGTTTTTTAAAATGGTGGCGATCGAAAAGCTTCGATAACAATTTAGATCTTTATTGTATTTTTATGCATTTGGCTACGTCCTGGTCGTTAGAAAACTCAACATTTCTTCTTTTCCAGTACCCGTCTGCAACGCGAACATGACCATAGAGATCTTGCGTGAAATGTACATTGGAAGCTTCTAAAGTGTTCATATTTTTGTTTGATGATGAAGATGAAAGATTTGTAGGGCGTAAAATTTGTTCTTCGAGGGTAGGCTCTGCTTTTCAATACCCTTTCCTTGGTAGCACCAGTTCATGAGAGTTATTTTTCTTGAGCTCCAAGCTGGCATTATTTGTTGGGTTAATGCTGGGTGTTAAATAAACCAAGTTCCCAGTTTTGATAAAATTGAAGCAGTCAACCTTTCATTGCGGACCTTAGCTGCAACCGACTAGCGTAGATTCGAAGCTGACTCCGCCTTAATCACGCTCGAAACGCATCTTCTGTCTACCACAATGCGATCAGTTCGGTTTTTTAATCATAAAAGGCCAAGCAGAATTTGGTTGAAGAAAATATGTTGAGATAGGGCGTTTTTAAATCCGCAGCTGAGATAGGGCGCTTCTGAGCTGAATTCTGTAACAGGGCGTTCTTCAACCAAATTGCGAATTAGGGAGTTCTTGAAAAGTTCTTTGTGTTGTGGTGTCTAGATATTTCATTAGTAATAAGTAGTTATGCACCTATGACATTTTTTATTTGATTTGAATGTAAATACATAAGTATGTCAATATATGTAAAAAAAAAGGTTCCGTATCTCACCATTACCAGAGACCTGCCTCAAGTATTTACCAATTCGCTTGTGGTTTCGAGTGCACAATACAGAAGGCATGTATTCTACATACATAAGTATGTACGTATGCGCATTCACAATAGTTTAATAGTATTTTCCAATTAATTCATCAAATCAGAATTGCCAGCAATTTCTACATTTGTCGCCTCGGTGATGCTGTTATTGTTGTTGCCGCTATAAATATGCATGAGCTGCACCTACTATATACGTACTACGTACTTTCAAACTTCATTTGACAACAAAAAAAAGGATGCTTTCCCGGTTGATTGAGCTGGCGCGCAGATAGACAATCATCTTGGTTGGTTTCTTGATATTTTGCGTCGATCGACGATCATCAAACGTCAAATGTCTCTTGCACATCGCTTTCACATCATCAATCTGTTCATTCTGTTGGCGATGACAAAATACTTAACTGCAAATCGTGTACGAAGAATGTAACGAAATATCGTTGACGGACACGATCAGTCGATCAGTCGGTTGTTTAGTCAGTCGATCTATTGGACTTTGAATTGTTTGCCAGCTTCTTGGTAGTTTTGCGGTCGGTTCGTTTGATTGGCTATAAAAGCGTTATTTCTGTTATTGCTGTTATGTGGTTGTTGTTGCTGCATGTTGCATGCAGTGAACAGAATTCATGCTGTGATGCTACACAAACACAGTTACATATGGACCACGAAGACAATTGCAGATTGAGTGCAAGGCGGTGCGGACTGACTGACTTTGAGTTGACTTGTTGGCTCACAAAACACCAAGAATTCGAAGTGTTGTCGTCGTTGTTACTATTGCTTTTCTTACTGTTGCTATGAACATGCAATAATATTTTTGTTTAATAGATTTCCTTAAGTAGATTGGAAATGTGTGCCTTGGTAGGTAGTAGGACCAACAGCCTGTTAAAGAGGGCAGGATTGCAAACTCCACTTATCGCCGCCAATATGATGGCTTGCTGATTGCTGGCTCATTCCGTTCATATGATTGCTTTGTGGATGAATGCTGGATGGTTAGTTGAATAGTTGAGCAGGCGCTGACGTGCAGTGCGTTCATTGCATGATTATTCATAAAGGCTATTACGCACAAACATGCTTCGCACAATTGCAACTTCTTTTCTCTTGTCTCCTAATTTGGTTAAATTCACAATGACGGGTTTTGTCAGTAAGTATGAGACAGGCTAGTTTTCCGAAAGGTATAGAAAAGCAAAATTTTTTGTGTAAGGCATGCATCTGAACCAAAACTTTCTATCAAGACAACAGTCCCTTCGGTACCACCGTTCAAGTACATATGTATGCCTTCGGAAAATGCCTAGACAGCTTAGCTCTATATTCATTATAGTTCTCAAGTGGTAAGCTAAAAATGCTGATTAATATCCTGCTAATAAATGTTTAGACAAAACAAATATACCCAGGTCCGTTCGCCCATTTCCATCAGTATACGTCTTTCAATCCCACGTATCGAGCGGAGACCCCAGTTTAATTCAAAAATAAACATCCACCACATCTTCCTCTTTTCTATTTTCAAAGCCGGATCAAAGTTTACGAGTCGAGCCGAGGATCAGCTATAGGCCGTTCTCGAAGCCCAGGTAGACCTCTTAAACTTTACATCGGATCCCTCCCCGTGGGGGATACCCTTTTTCCGCTACTCCCGGAGCCTTACATATGTAAATGCAAATGACAGAAGTTCGATAACCCCAAAACTGAACTCCAAAAAACCACGCACAACCTTGCATCAATAGGCCCACAGCAAGTCCCACAGATAGCTGTACTTACAAAAGGGGAACATACCGGTAGGTCTTGAAATAAGATACGGAACGCCCTGTGTCCTCCATTAGTAGGCTCACCATCTAGCATACAGAGTCTGGTAGGCCTGCTGCGGGAGGTCACACGGCCTGACCGAGCATCCTGCAGCCTGAAATTATAAGCCAAATACGTGGCGAAGAGCTACTGTAGAGTCTGCTGGCCGTGGTCTAAAGGTCAGCTGCCTGCCGAGAGCTAGGGTCAAAGACTTCAACACAGTAGATAGCCTGTACTAAAGGTACTCGCAAAGATTGGCGTATCTCTTCATGAATACTATGAAAATGAGGACACATCACTGATCAGGGAGGATCAATTGTCAAAGGATGGAATAATTCATTAATTCGTGTTATTCTAATTACGACATCGAGTTGTACATATAAAAAAGCGCAGGTTGCTAAATGCCAGCAATCGATGAAGTAGAAAGAAAAGCACGGAAAATCATTGGGTTCATAGACGATAACAAGAAAGTAGGCAGGATCCTCAGGAACGAATGAAAGCCGAACTAAGATTCATAGACAAGTTCAGCTAAAAAAATTTAGGTCTTCTTACATCTTGCAGAGGCGCCCGTTCCTTGTGACGACTGCTGATTCGTGGGTCTGTACAATCGAGCGAATAGGAGAAGTTTACTCAGAAACTCGCCAGAAAGTAGGTGAAGACTGATGGAATATCACGACCCAGGGCGAGAGCTCGAGAATCGACTACAGTGTCGGAGCCAACATACATTTCGGAGATGATGCCCTAACAGTTCAGCCCAAGTATACAAAGAAAAAAACTGATGAGTGGCAACGCAGATGAGGCCTTCTTCTTCCGTTAAATACTTTCAGGGCTCTATCGTTTCTCTCCATTCGAACGATATTACCCACAGCCGGCAAAACCTGATCTATGATAGATTTACCAGGTCTGAAGCCACACTGAGAAGGTCTAATCAGTTCGTTGACAGTGGGCTTCAGTATTTCACACAATACACTCGATAAGACCTTATAACGTATGCTTGGAAGGTCGCCTTGTGGATTGGACAGAGCACACTAAAATTACAGTCGTCTGGCATGCGCGATCATATTCTGCATAAGAGTTGATGAATGCACCTTATCAGCTCCTTGCCACCTTACTTGATTAGCTCGGCTGGCAGGCCGTCAGCTTCAGTAGATTTGTTGTTTTTCAGTCTCGTTATCGCTATTTGTACCTCGTTATAGTAAGGCGGTGGGACATCAACTCCATAGCGTAGCTTGATGGATCGTTTTATGCTGGAACCTAGTACTAACTAAAAGCATATATCGGACTCCGGCGAAGTCGATCAGTGGATCTAAGTAGAGGCTGAAGTTTTCAACAGTGGCGCCGAAGATCCCTTCCTCGCCCCCCTTGGCACTGAAATCTCCCCGCACGATTTTGACACCGTTTCGGGGGCAATGCTCATACGTACGTCCCAATCGCTTGTAAAAGAGATTCTGATGAGCGAGATTTTGAAGAATCTCGACTTGAACCGGATCGTGGCTAGACGTTCCTCCACCGCGGTGAAGGCCAGTACTCCCACCACAAATCCGTATATTCCAGGTGCATACCCTCAAATCATAGTCCTTTATACGTTTCCCGTGGTCGCCATCAAATATAGGGGGTCTCATCCGAGACGTTTTTCCAATTTTCATACGACTTCTCACTTTAGCTCGCTCTCAAAGGGGTGTTTGGTCACTACCTAGAGGATACGTAGACATAAATATCTGTACGAAGTGAGTTGCGATTTCAACCGTAAGCACAAAAATCACTTCTGGCCACTCCCAAGTAAATTTACAGAAAACTTTTTCTGTCATTAAGGAGCTATATTTATTGGGCGTGACATACTTTTTTTCGGGATCACTATGCGGTTAGGAGAGATTATACAGCGTATTGAAAAGGATACCAATGCGGGTGTATTTGTGCCGCACCCATTTTTACATACATAGAACATAAGAATGTATCAAACTTACCATCCAACAAATATTGAAAACACATAGCAATTATAATTTTGTAATGAATTAAAAAATCGATTAAACAAGCAGTTTCAGGGTCATTGTCAAGTGTAGTGGGAGAGAAGAAAATTATATAAAAAAACAAAAATTACCATTTCAACAGCCAATGACCCGTATCGTAGGATACACATACATATGTACAAGTAGATATGTACGGAAAAAGGGTACGCATAAAGCACGCATGCGCAGTAAACATGTTAGATGAGTCGGCGGTTATTTTGACTGATTGCATGTCGGACGCGAGTAACAAAAAATAAATGAAAAGAATAAAATAATGACATGCATGACGTAACCAATGCCGCATATCAGTTTTCCTTTTCAGAGCAATATGTAGTACAAAAGCGCCCGAAATTAGACAAAAAACTGATGGAAAATTAAAATAAATGAATTCCTCTAACAGAGGTTATAGAGGCAAATATGTACATACTATACAATAGAACGCTTCAGTGAATTGGAAAACTAAAATGTTTCCACGCTTGCGCGCCTGCGCACAAACAACAAAAATTGAAAGAATTTTTCTTCAATTCTTCGCGGAAATGCGGCAAAGTGCTATGAATAGTGGCTTACAATTGTATGTCAGACACGTTAGGCTGTACAATTTCAAACAAACAAAAAAGTTGTAAGCAAATTAAAAAAAAAAATAATAAAAAATTTTGTATTTTTTTATATCAAAGAATGCGCTGCAAAGGGTAATGCACACATGTAAATGCGCTTTTGAAAATTTTTCCAATTAAAAAATGCTTCATGCTACGACTAAATGAAACATTAGGGGGTGCAATGATTGTATAAAAAAGAAAATTACATGTTATACAAGTAACATATAATTTCAAATTTTTCAAACAAAAAAACTGATCGATTGCATTTTATTCCGAAACCTGAGTCATACGTTTTTGTTTATTTTATTTATTTTTTCTTCATACAGCGATCAGGTAGGTAGAATGTTGCATGTTGTTGCACACTTATTTGTAATTACATGTGTCACTGTTGGGGGTTGCACCTACCTTTCAGCTGCTAAATAACTTTCTAAATTAACAATAGTTTCCAAATATTTTCCAGCAACACCAATTTTTGTAGCTAATAAAGAAAAAAAAAAATACTGAACGCCAACAACAAAAGGGTTGCACAAAGAGGAAGTTGTAAAATTGATTAATAATTCCGCGTTGTAAATGTCATCATTAGCATAGTTTTCAGACTGACAGCTGAGCATAGAAGGGTTGACCCCGAAACACACGTATGATCTTACCTGTGGGAAGCGTTCGTATGCTTGTTGTTGAGGAAATTTCACAAACAAAATGTAGTAATGTAGAAGATGGCGCGATAATTGCCTAAAAGCGCAGTTTATGACACTAACTGGCGTTTTGAAAATTTTTTCTTTTCGTTTGAGTAAATATTGTCACGCCGCGTTGCTGTGTAGCAAGCTGTGTAGGCGGCGGCATTGCCTGTTTTCAATTTTATTTTATTTTTTTTCAAATTTCATTCACCCTTTGACAGCAATTACTTACTTGTTCGCGGGTTTGTTGTCAACAAGACATGTGCACATGTTTAACTCTTTCAACAACAAATACAACTCTACACAAGCGTTAAATAAGCTAATTAATTTTTTCGCTGTTGCGCTGTGCACTCACATGTTTGTTGTTTCTACGAGTTGAGCCATGCGCAGGCGCATTTACATGGCTGAGTAGGCATGCGCACAATTATTTGTAAAATAATTTTTGGATTCATTGTTAGCTTTGCGTACAACTGCGCTTAGTAATAGTTTGCTATAAGGAAAAACAAATAACAAAAAAAAAGTATTTTACATTCCGTTTTATGTATGCCTTGCTCTACTTGAATGGTTTCTCATCCACTTGGGCATTTCGGGTTGCACGTTTTCTACTCACATCCATTATAAACATTTACCTACTCTTTGAAATAATTTTTTACATTTTTTTTTTGCTTTTTTTAAGCATACAAAACTTTTTTCGGTTATTCCCTAAATCCGTTCATTCATAAATTTTTGAAGTATTTTGCTCGAAAATTAGATAAATTACCAGCGCGCACACGTACTTGCTTATTTACTTATGAACAAACATACATACATTGTCGGTTTTGTCTTGTCAACGCCTCGCCGAGAGGTGTTGTTTGACAAATGAAGACAGATTATTGTTACACATTTTTAATGTTTTTTTTTGCTTTTCTTGAAATTCAATACTCCGGCAGTCTTCAACTTTGTGTTTTTATGTGCTGACATTCTCACCTTTTGTAACAAATTTTTGGTTAATTCAACACTCACATCACTTGTAGGTGTTTTTTTTTTGCTTTTATTTGCGAGGGTTTGGTTAATTAATTATCGTAAATTGCTTCATGCAAATCGATAAAGATTGCTCACGTTTTCAAACCAATATTAGATTTGTCTCAAGTGTTTTTCTTTAATTTCTGAATCATTGCGTACCTAGATATTTACATAGTATGTGCATTAGGCATATAACTTTTTACAATTTTTGCAAATACGAAAAACGGCATACCATAGTCGAATAGAGCATAAAAAAGTAAGAACCCCCATTATTTTTTTTTTTGCGAAATTGCAAAAAAGTTTCCGCGCAAAACGAAATTACTTTTTTATCAGAACTGCTGAAAAAAACAAAAAAAGTTTTGTACAGTGTACACGTTTTTCTTCATAATAATAGATATTTATTTAACTAATAATCTTCCTATTATTCCAAACGCCTTTTAATGGACCTAAGGGAAGTGCCCCACCCACCCCAAACTAATTTTTCTTCAGATACATTTTTCTGCGATACAACCAGTGTGAATACTGGCAGACACCATGGTGTTGTCACTCGCCTACAAAATTTTTTGAAATCCTTTTCATTGCCCGCTCCACAGTATATTGGTTGTCAACATCATGTGCTAGATTTGATGTTAAAACATGTCATGGATGAGCTTTTAGAGGGAAAAACATCATCGCCCAATATTTCATACAATTTTATTCCAAATTTAATAGAAAATTACGATGATCTAAAAAAAGAGTATGAACAAAATAAAGAGTGTATTAAGGTTAAAAGCATTAAATGGCGAAATGACATGCAATACTTATATGAATTGGTCGAATCTTTTAAATACTTCGAGAAAAATGAACGTTTTCCCTACATAAAATTTAAAGCAATACCAGCACTCAGTAATGCCCGTTGGAATTCTAGAGCTATTTTGGCACTTTTAGCCTTTATACTTATTCCTGAATATCGTTTGCAATTATATCCTATTTGTAAGTTTGTGTGCGGTGCTTGGAGCGAAATCTGGTTTTCCGATCATACTTTCAACAAAAATAATTTCGCCACACTACAGAAATCATTGGCCGGCTTCACAAAAGCAAATGAATGTTTTCTCAGACATTGGGTAAATAAACCATCAGCTATTGAGGAAGTTCAGCGAAGTAACATCTGCGCAGAGCGTGCAATTAAAATTGTGCAAGACATTTTACCATTGTGTAAATCATCACATACTTTAAACTTAAAACTTATTTCATATAACAATTGACAAAAATGTAAAAATAAAAATATTAAAAAAAATTAAAAAAAAATCTGACTTTTTTTAGAAATCCATTTTTGCGCGGAACGTTTTTGAACCGAAATCACCTAAAAAAGTGATATTCATTACTTGTACAATATTTGCCACCACGTGGTGGTATGCCAAATTTTTCGTCAACATTTGTTATATGCCTAATGTGCATATTTACATTTGAAAATCGGTGTTCAGATATTTGATATTAATTATTAGAGCCATCGTTATAATATTTTTAAAGCAACATACAATGTTCTTTATACGGCCTATAATTTAATTTTTAAAAAACGGCAGTCAATATCCACTTCTAATCCGAAAGTTGTTTTTGTTGCAGCTGCACTATTAACCCTTCGCCTACGATGAGTTGTAGTTGAACTATGGCGATTAGGAGACGAGTGGTTGTGATGTGTGTGAGTAGTCATTCACCATGTACTTGATGCCTGTACTCGAATAGAATACTCGTTGCTACTTGAAGTCGATCATGCTTAAAAAGTGAGCTGAAGCACCTACTCGATTTTCAGTACAAAAACCTGAACTTTCATCAATGCAAAAACTACATTAGTACGAAACCAGGACGTGTATAAAATCTGAGACAAACCAAAGGGCATAACTTTTTGTTACATTTAATACGGAATCAACGCATAGCAAATTACAACTAAATGATTCACCGAGGAGAACTAGGAGTGGAGGGGAATTGTGAAACTGAAATAACGGTTAACAAATTAGCTTTTATCACCTAACTCTATGGAAAATCAGTACTGATTTCAATACATAGTTTTCTATCAGTCTTACACATATACATATGTATCTACGAACATAAGAATATACATCTTACACAGAAACAAAGAGTTGGATATGGGGAATTCTACCGTCAATGGTAAAAATTTATTAGTGACTGGTCTGGGCGGGACACAGTAAAACGTGTAAAAAAATCCAAAGTAAGCTCTTAGAATATAAAAAACATGTGTAAGATGGCGCTATTTGGTGAAACTATAAACTTGTTTTGAATTTTTAGAAAAAACTCCTAAGTAATAACTAACTAAGAAATAAGAAGTTTGAAACTTTTCTGTGGCGATCAACAATTATCACAATTTAGCTCAATAATCAATGAAAATTCCACATTTCCAAATTCAAAGCTCAATATCTCAAGAAATATCGATATTAGCAATTTAGTATTCTAGCACTTTTTTGTAGGAAATTGAATGGCCTATAAGTTTGAATTTTTCTGTAGCTCTTGTTGTTTACGAGATAGGGGCAAAAAAAACGGGAATTTCATGATTTTTGAATATTGAATTTAGTTCTTTTGTAGAACGTTCAATTCTGAAGATTTCCCATCACTGGCCATGATTATACCATAAAACCGATCTGAGGTATAGAATTTTGAAGAAAAACAATCAAAGTTTACGTGTATTTTATATGGGAAATCTTTGCACGCCTTAGGCAAGCACTTAATGTTAATATTAAGGGTTAAGATTTTCAAGGAGTTTTTTTAGGTATTTTCCAAAAAAAAACAATAGTCGCAAAAAGTTGCAAGAATTTAGCAAAAAACATTCCCGTATATGGTTCTCTGGCAAAGTAGGTAATAAATGAGAAAGTAAAATCGGTTCTCTCTTTATCAGAAGTTCTTTGCTGGTAAAATCTGGTAAAGTGTCAAACCATCAGCTGTTTAAACGAATAAAAAGTTGAATATTTAAACAAAAACAAAAGTGCTTCTGCATTTCCATCTTTAAATATACCGTAGCGAAGTTTTGTAAGTATTTTGGTTAATTTTCTTGTGTACTTGCGTATAATTTACCCGAAATGCGTTCGCGTACTTTTTGGTTGTTCTCTCGTTCTCTGAGAGCAATTTCGCTTTTTCACAGTTTTATTCAGAAAATTTGAGGAACGAAACTAGATAATAAACAAAGTACTTAACGTACCAGATTTTTCTTCATCCTTACTTTAATTTAGGGTATTGAGCACTGATTTATAAGTAACTTCATAACTTAATCATGGAATACCCTATATGTATAGTACTTCCTAGCATTTGTTGCGAATATGCTTACAACATAGAATTTTGTTGCTGTTACTGCTACCTTTATTGCGGCAATTCATGTATTGTTACCTGTCATCAAGTACTCGCGTTTTATTGTTGCCAATATTGCTGCCACTGCTGTCGCTACTAGTTACTTGTTTTGGCTGTTGTTCCTACGCTGTACTCTCGTATAGGTAAATACATATGTATGAATGTACATATTGCAGCAACAAAACACTAAATAAGGTAGCAACGCGCACAATAATGAGCAAATGGAAAGGTATGTCAGTGCCATAGCAGCTACAAATGCAGTTTTACACATCCTGATGCTGCTAGGCTATAGAATGAGGAGAGAAAGGAGGTAAAAACAGCAAAGAGCAAAAAACGGAATCTACAAGATTGATCAGGTTTGCCACGTACACGATGGACGATCGACGATCAGCAACAGCGAACACAACGATTGCGATAGCGACGGCGCGTTAATGTGATAATGATGATGATAACGATAATGATGTTGTGCTGTGTTGTATTCTAGCTGCAACTACTACATACCACCGCGGCAAGTTGCAGTGAAATGCTTTCCGGCTGCAGGAACTGATGAAATTGATTGCAATTATGAGGCGCGATCGCCAGCGATCACATGGCGGTTAGCTTAGCTGCCTGGCATTTGCAATCATAGCATACACCGTTTGGGCTGCTGTGCGAATGCGGTGCGAATGTACGTTATTGTCGTTGTTGTTGTTGTTGTTGTTGGTATTGCTGTCCGTGATTACATTGCTGGTGCTGACCAAAGGGAAAATTAACGCTTTAACCTTGTGCAGCAACAATTTTTGCGAGGAGACATAAAAACTTAAAGTAACTACAACAATAGCAATAAATATCTACACTTATTGCCAATGTGAGTGATGATGCTTCACAGACAAAAACCAAAACCAAAACCAAAAAAAAAGAAAACACAAAACTAGCAGCAACAACAGCACCTAGGCTAGGCAATTTGCCGACGTCTGTTGCACAGGTGCATTCTTGCGGCCATCAACGTTACTTAAATCGTATTTATGTGCTACACTCTCGCCTTCTATCAACGGCGACCATAAGCTTTCCGGCCTTGGCTTGCCAAGCCACACCATAAGCCCCATCTAACCGGCACCTCGTTCGCTTGCTTTCTTCCTCCATCATTTTCGCGCCTGCATTCTCGGGGGACAAATTATGTTGCAATGCGTAGCAGTGGCAGCGCCTCAATCCTTCCCTTGCATACACACATACATATATACATACATACATACATGCATGCATATAAAGAAACATTCGTGTTTACAACATTTGGCTCACCCAACACCGGCTGTTGCTGCTGCTGTTGCTGATGTTGCTGCTGATCATGTTGTTTGGTGCACATATTTGCCATCCTGTAGCCGCCACCTTGTTGTTGTTACAATTCTTAAGCCACAAACCGATTTACGATTTATGGTATCGAAATTGTCGCATAATTTGTGTCAACAAGATCAACAATCAGTGATCGATTGGCTGCTACGTTTAGCACAATATTAGTGTTCGCTGGACCACTGCTTTCGCAGAGCTTCTGAGGAATTCTTTATTGGAATTCGAAATACGGAATACTTTGCGAGGAAGTAATAAACATTTTCTAATTTCTGAATGAAGTTGCGGTTAGCTACAACTCGTCGTATTAAAACACAATATTGAGGTTACTCTATATACATACATATATGATCTTTTAATTTTATGTAAGCTAGATTTCAGTGCGAATAACCGTGCCTTTCTTTCTACTATGAATTTGCCATTTGCTAGTCAGTAAAAACTAAATTATGCAATAAATTTGCATTTACTAATATAATTCCTAAATATTTTTAATGTTAAAGATATATATCGTTGTTTAAATTACAAAACCGCGTAACAAACATTTTTGCCAAAAATGAGATTTGCTCATCGGAAGCTTCTAGTATCAAGCCTCAATCCATGCATATTAAACTATCGACATTTAGCATATTTCAAAGGGTAAAAAGCAATGCAAAAGATTAGCTATGGTACTATCTTTGTAAAATGGGATTTTATGAGGCAACGAGCTGTAGATTTTGTGGGCTGTCGGACGAAAGCCCAGAGCACATGCCGGACGTAACATTTGGCCTATACACCTTGGGTTGGCAAAATGTGCTAGCTAGAATGCAACGCTAGTATGCCCTTATAATAATAAGTACCAGGTTGACCGAGCTTTGCCCGGAGTGCATATACTTTTTAAAGTTTTCCACATTTGTATAGCTTTAAAAAATATTTTGGAAAAAAAAAATTGGATTTCGATATCTATTAAGTAAATTTATTACTCCAAAATCTAGGTGGCAACCCTATTCCGAAATACGCTGGAATGAATGGTACTTATCTTGGCGAAAGTCCTCAACAATACCTTTCATTTGATATGCATATTGCGATGTTGTAGATAAATTGTGTAGAATCGAAAATAAGTGGCAACCTTACACTACTATCTTATGGGTAACATTTTGTATATAGGGAAAGCATTGTTTAAGAACCTTTTCTCTGTACCCATGAATAGTAGTATTTTACTTTTTTTTCCTAAACAAAAAATTTAATAAACATGTGATTCAAAATAGGTGGCAACCCTATTAAAAATATTTTTGAATTATGGTTCTTTAAAATACCTTCCAAATGATAACCATATTATGATGTTTTAATTGATTTGTAACTAATTTCGAATAGGTGGCAACCTTATACGAGTCTTCTTGGAAAAATTGCCCATTCAGTTAACCTTAAAATCCAAAACATTATCTGTGTACAAAATTTCATCAAAATCGTTATGTATATATACAAGAATTGCTCGTTTAATGTAATAAGATTAAAAACTAACGTAGGAACTTTGGCGGTAAGCCGCAGTTTCGTAAATCGTCAGATCTTCATTCATTCCTTGATATTTGCTTACAAAAATTAATAAAAATATTTGAACTTGTTTTGGAGATTTCATCTACAGGTTGTAAGAGGCATAACACTACAGTATAACACATAGTGTAATATACCAAAATTTAGTCAAGATTGTGATAAACAAACGATATTAACTACATCTATTTTTATTCGACTTTACAGTTGCAAAATTCCATAAACTCTCTTCTCTAATTATTTGAGGCTACACTTCAATTAATTAAATTTGTTTGTATTACTTTTAAATAATATGGCTTTTAGGTTGAGGCGTGCGAGATAACGTGGTGCTACGGGGCGTATACGTTACATACGCAGCTACGGGTATATGAGCACTTGCGGTTATTTTTTACTTTTTAGTTACATATATCTTTTTAAAATTTTAATTTAAATACAATGTCGCGTTGGAAGCTTGTTTTTTTATACAAAAGTGAAGATAATGCATTTTCTAAGATAAGCGTACCTCCATTTTCGGCGAAGAGATTTGCTCATATAGGTAGACCTGGATATTTGTAGCACTATTCATATACTTAAATTTTATTTTTTATCGCGAGGAATGATTTTATTTTTATTTTTTGTTTTCTTTTAAATCTTAAATATCTCACCAACATGCAAAGCAATCGCATATATAAAAGAATATAATTTGTAAATGCTCACGTCTACATATACCTCAACCAATGCGTGATCCTTTCTTCTCGTTGACTCTGCTTTTAATGTTTTCACATGCAAATACTAAAATTCGTATGTCGTAAAAATGCAATCCTTCCACAATTCGAGGAATTATTAAGCGAGCAACTTGTTATTTCCTTAACCGCCTATTGCCTTATCATTCACGTACTCACGTACTCAACGCTCTAATTTGGGTTTTCGTACGTTTTTATTGCGTCGAACCCTACGACTGGCAGTAGGGCAAGCCAACCAGACAAGACAATAATAAAATAATAAATGCAGTTAACGAATGAGTGACTGGATATACGACTCATTTCATAGGATTTAGGTTCCTTTCACATGTATGTACATATATGTATGTATGTGTGAACATGAGTGCGTGTACGTATGGTTGCTACATTACGTACGAAAAGAATAAAATATTTTACGACTACGTTGTGTTTCGGGATTGACGAGACTCGAAACAATTGAGTACTCTGCGTACAGTAGCTAAGCGCAATACAACTGAGGACACTTATGCGGCGAAGCCTTTAATGTGTCTGAGACTTCCTTAGAAGTATGTAGATATGTATTTCCGAAAAATAGGCAGCTACTATTTAGAAGTAGCAAACGTATGCTTACTCCTTTAATAGAGTTGTGAGAATCCGCACTATCAGTGTGCATTTGTGAAATTATGTTTGTACACTTTTGGAGTTGCGTAATTACGCGCTTCTGTGACTTCTGAGTAACCTTTGCTGATAATGCGATAGACTACAACCCTTCCTTCTTGCTTTTTGTTGGCCTAGGCGTAATTAACAGCAGCGTGCAAGATTCAGTTAATGGCCAGAATGCGTCATCAACGTTCATCGATTGCATATTTAATGTAAAAACTTATATACACACAGCATATTTACCCTGTCGGAATTAAGTAAACAGTCTAGTAGTAGACTAAATATGTACTTTGAAGCAAGAGCGGCAGGCGAATGTCCGGCTCCTCGACTGATTTTTATCATTTCGGCCATTGATTTTCAAGTTTTTTAAGCCAAATTTTTAAAATTAGTCCAAATCATATGCACAAATGTATTGCTCCTAGGGCGACCTAAACTTTTGATTTGGATGCATACCGCGATTCAAACACCAAACTTGACTTAAGCTGGCCCGGACTTAGCAAACAATATAATGTTGGTAAACTGTGAAGCGCCTAGCATGCTTGCTTGAACTCAGCCAAACTCACTTAGACAGTTGCAGCGCTAAAAAAGAAGAAGAAACTAAAGCTTACAACAGGGCAATAGACGCAAGAGTAACGCGCCGACTAAAATCACTTGAAAGAAGTGGCTGTGAAGTCGGCGGTCAGACTAAAAGAGTCAGGCGTCTGGAGAACTGGGCACATCGGACATGGGTTTCTCGCTAATGAAATGCAATTAGGAAGGACGACAGACTATATGTCGGTCTTAACCGCTATGCGGAGTTGAACAAAAATCTGCAAGAGATCGGATGAGAAGTAACTGGTGAGGAAAGGAAAGCACCGAAATGCCGATTCAAAAAATAAAAATCAGCGCAAAGATGAATGTTTCGGTTCCAAAGCGTCTCGCAAATGAGAAATTGGTCAATTATTTATCTATGTGGCGTCTGTTTGGAAGTTGGCGTGTATGGCGAAAATTTATTTACACTTTTCTTTATTTTATAACCTTTTTAGCGGTACAAGCAATACCTTTACTTGTTCTTTTCGCTGTAAAAATATCGAGTTATAGCCCATTCCATGGGTTCTTCGAGTTATATGTGAACACAAATTCAACTTGATGATAGTAAACTTCGCACACCGTTTATGGTACACAATATAGACATGCAGGTACTATACTCATTCAATAGATATGTAATGGAGAAGATATTTCGGTGTGGGAGCGGGAGTATACTCTGAGGAGCTCGATGTTGATCTGTCTATACGATTGGGAAAGGATACAAGCATTTCCCAAGTGGAAGTTGTAGGTATCCTCGAAACCTGTAAAATATAGGCAATAAATTTGAGTACAAATAAAAAGCAACAATATATAGTGACAATTTTGTCAGGCCTTCCGGACTAGGTAAAGTCCAATGCCATGAGATGGCTGATGACTTGGCGAAGGCAGGAGCCTGTTTGGATAAATCCCAAGCGATGACACTGGGTTGCCCTCTTGGAATGCTCTAAAGAGAAATCGCTCTGCATTATTTTGGACTAGCTAGACACGGGTGGTCAGATATACAGACCTATAAACTATGAAGAAAACTGTGATCTGACTACAACAGTACAAAAACCTTGGACCTGCTTAATAGATTAAGGATAGAAGTGTTTAGAATTATAGCACAGGCTCCGAGACAAACTTGAGGCAAAAACAGGACTACCCTGTAGTGCGATTTGCCCCGCTGTCAACTAAAAGAAAGCGCAGAAAGTGTCCAGCCTCTCATATAGTATGAATGTCCCGGTCTTTCGAGGTATTAGGAGCCTCCAAAGGGACAGTTGCATTGGAGAACCAAGATAGTTCGAGCAAGTAACATACGCAGTATGCTAGACCGTAGCACAGAACCACCTTTCAAGCAAACAAAAAAAAGTGCACCGTATACCCCTGAGTCCAAGTTATTTTTGCTAGCTCCGTGCACTTGAGGCCACTGAACTTTGAAACAATAAATTGCCGAATACATACTTATATGACGAAAAATATAAAAATGCAACTCCTTCGCTCGGCAAAGAAATATCGAAATTGCCTTGCAAAAATACTTTTGACTCTGGAGTGCACTGCAAACTTTTTTTTCTGATATTGTACAGAGTACAATAGACAAAACATATCCCACGAGAAATGCACAAAAAACGCTACTTGATTCCTAGACAGCTAGTATAAAGCAGTACAACCTGGGCATGCCATTAATTTGATTTTAAAATAGTTGGCTTTCCGACAGGGTTGCTTCCATAAATACACATACATACATTCAGGCACTAGCATACTAGTTTAGCACTGCTGAAGCACCAAGGTCATTTTGCTCCTCAACGAAAATTAGTGGCTACATATACGCCTCATAAAAGTGTTAATACGTGCGTGTTAGTGTGTGTGTATAAATGCATTTGAGCATGGGTATGTTCATATCTATCCAGATATGTATTTGCCTACCTTTAGCTTAAATTTCTTTCTGCATTCTGCTTAGTCTTGCTTTTTGAGAAAAAGTTCATTTTTTCATATTTTATGACTGCTGCTTCATTAAGTTGCTTTTGTTGCACTTATCATTGGTACATACATATAACTTTGTTCATGCCGCTTTTTATTAGACAACTACTTGCAGCAAAAACGTACTCAGTTACATATCGGGAAGATCAAATTATTCGTGGCAGAGAAAAAAGTCTTTTTGCTTAATATCAAGGATGAAAAAGTCTGGGAGTTTAAATAACTGATTATTATATTGCTCTTAATTAAATAAATTGATTTGTTTAGTAATAACACATTTCCAAATTCGTCATATTTATCTGTCATTCCAGCGAAAGTTAGAGATATTATTGGCCGTCCGCTTCGATTATAGTTGGTTCGTCATACTTTCGCACAAGTTCTTTATTGCACAGAGGTGCCCGCGGACCACCACCGAGAAGATGTTACTCCCCAGATGAAAAGCACGACTCAAGCGATCGAAGCATGACGAAGAGTATACTAGGCGATCAACTTCATTCTTTATTATACGGCCAGGGCACATTTGGTGGAGGCACGACAGACGTAAAATTTATCATCTGAGATTTATAAAAACCACTCAGAAAGCCAGAGTAAAAAAATGCTTTTAGCTTGGAAACCAAGGCCAACAATCTTATACTTATACGTACATTAGGATGGTCCAAAAATGCATGTAAAAAAAGTAAAGTCGGAACTTTTATGCTCTCAGCCCCTTTGAAATCAAAAAATATTTAGAGGTCGCTCAAAGCGCTCAAGGTGTTCCATGTATTTTGTATGGTAAAAAAGAATTTTTCGTGGAAATGGTATGGAATTCTTGAAAATCAATATTTTTCGATCGACAAAATACATAGCAAAGTTTGAGCGACCTCTAAATATTTTTTTGTTTCAAAATAAAAAATAAGGGTATACTTTTTATCGATATAGAACAATCCTAGGGTGTGAGAGCATTAAAATTCCGACTTTAAATATTTTGGACTACCCTAATGTATATATATGTTTGTGATCGAATAAGCAATCTTATGAAATGTTGTGGAAAATCTTTGTAAATGGCCTCAAAGTGTCGTCCTTTAATCGAGTCAGAAGGCTTGAGTGACGGGCCTCAAACCGAGCGCAAATCCCACTGTTTTAGCCACGCCCAGGTGAGTGGTGACCAATAACTTTCCCCACCCGACCGGCTTGGTGGTCCACAGAATTCAAAACTCAAAGTGATTAAAAAATATATGTATGTTAGTAACTATTTAGTACATTAGTTTTAATAAACAAAGGTATTTGACTATTTTACCAAAATTTTTTCTCAAAATGAAATTAGAAAATATTTTGAAAAAAAACGTCAGAAACAGAGGTGATTTTTAATGAACGGAAAATTCAATTAATATATAAATAGTCGACACAAAATAATATTTTTGTACTCTTTCCACATTTTGGTATCCGCTTTGGCCCACATAAAAACACTTAAGTGGCAAAACTGCCTCTATTATCGCTCGCCCCGTCAGCTCTTTCATCTTTTCGCAGTCTCTATTCTTCTATAAATACGTTTATCCCCCAGCTCGTTCGCCATTAACACATTAAAACACAGTATGTCATTTGAGGGGGAAGCGGTACATGCGATCGGCTCTGGGCCTGGCATTCAACATATCTAGGTTCAATGGAGTAATTTTCTAATTAATCCTTGTAAACTCAATAAAAAAAAAAACCGCTTTGTTCGACATTCGAAAAATCAAGTTTTCAAAAACCGTCAGTAGATATCTAAAAACCGGTGGAAAACGGTTACGAAAAACCGAGTGGAAAACGGTTATGAGTCAACCGAGTCAATCACCTTAGTATATACCTAAGAAAGATATTTTCAAAGCTCTTGGTATTCTTGTTTGCCTATAGATACTGCTCTTTGAGAGAAATTTTTTCCGAAACATTTGTCGGCTAATAGTTAAACATTTTCACCTAATTAGCAGTACAACTACTTAAGTAATTAACTCAAACTGCCTACTGATGTTTGACGCTGGCTCACTCTCTATTATTGGAGTGTAACACGATACAGCTGCCGTTTCTAGCGATTTAGTAGCAACAGGTGCATACCTAACTTTGGTGCAATAAATATTTAGCTGCTATAAGAGATGCAATGATACGCTCGTTGTACAACCAAGTACCTAAATCTATACGTCAGTTACATGGCCATAATATCTATGTATGTATGTATGAAGCCTTTGTAACGCACGACGACAGCAGGCTCTTCGGTCAATCTTGATCCGCCGGTAAGCTATCATTTAATGGAAAAAAGTTCAAAATTCGACCTCTGCAATAATTAAAGAAATTTTCCAATTATAGCTTAGTGAAACATAAAATGAAATTAGTAGAAAAGTATAAAAAGAAGAAAGATATCTGGAAAAGGGTACTCTCCGGGTTGTGTGGAAATCAAAAGTACTCAGCCGCCCAGTTAGTTAAGTTAAATTTATTTGATTGTTTACGAGCCATCAGACACATGTATGGCATATAGCAAACACATACACATACATATGCATTTGTGGCTTAGAGTACATGCCACATCCTAACATTCGTGTGCTATAAGCAATTATCTATGCACACATATGTACATACACACTTACAGGAGGTATGCGTGTTGTTGCATATTAGCACTAAGCAATTCACAAATTAACACATCCATGACGAGATGTTGGCAAACGTGGATCAACAATTTTTCTTTTCTATTTTCTGTGGCGATCAGAGCGCTGTGTGTTGCCTGTCAGCCGCAGTCACCTTACAAGGACGTGATGAAATGTGTTAGGCTGGGCGGCTACTGCATACTTACATCAATACATACTACCTTCAAATCATACAAATATGTATGTATGTATATAAAACCAAAACCCTCTACAGAAATTTTTAAGATTCCGACAGATTGGCTCGAGCTAGTGCATTTCTTGCAGATGCCGCCACAGCACTTGTGTTTTGTATGAACACCTTTAAGTATGTAAGTATGTGCATGCAAACTTCTGTAAGTTTTTTGTTTCGAGTGTAGCAAGTTCATTTTGAATCACGTTTTACGCGAATCGACGGAAATTACTTACATAATTCGAGGTTACCCTCTGAAGGCGATATAAAAATTTGGGTAATTTTTGCAGCAAGTAGCCTAATATTGCCAAATACTAGTACATACTATTTACATACAAGCATATGCACATACATATCTATACATATATCCATATAGCGATGGTCCTCTGCAATAACGACACAATTCAAAATTCCAAAAATAAAAACTGTTACCACTGTTCAGTGACTCTTTTCTCTAATCGTTGTCTAATCGATTTCCAACCCCTATTAAAGTAAGCACTAAGGATGTCTAAAGTAAGTACTAAAGCTTAGAAGTGGATTCGAGAAGGACTAAAGACATGAGCCACCTAAACGTTTTTATTTTTTGAATTTTGAATTGTGTCGTTATTGCGCAGGACCACCGATATATGGCAACATATGTTTATTAGATTCTCTAAAATTTTCAGCTGTTTTTCTGTCTTGTACATACATACATAGATATAAAATTTCTGCCACAGGTGAAAAATTTGTAATTTCTTTGTGAAAATAACACCTTGCAAATGTCGGACTAAACGTTTGGCAAGCGTTGTTTGTAGTTCAGTAAGTGCAATTCAAGTAAGTATCGGCTTAAATAATTCATTGATCAGATCATCGTATAAACAACTGATAGAATACTATGTTCAGATATATGTAGACAACTAAAACAAAAATTGGCAAATTTCTTGATAAAACTTATTAACACCATTTCTCCGGAAACCTATTTAATCAGCATTTCTTCATTAAACAAAGCCAATTTAAAAGTTTGCAGTCATTTTTCCAGACAATGCCATTTTTTGTCAAATAATAAAGACTCTGCTGCTATTTAGGAGATTTTAAGTAAGTCTTTAGATATGGCCTGGTTGAAAATCTGTGTGATTTAGTATAGACGCACTCGTAACTTTGAAACGATATTGTATAAAATTCGTAACAGTTTGGTAGAGATTTCTAAAATCTTGCCGCCTTGACGCTTTCGTTTTGCTACACGTTTCAATGTGCATACATAAATATATGTAACAATGGAGAAAACACTTAATTTTCACTGCACTACAGCCCAATATTCCTCTATTTGATACACCTCGATCCTGTTGCGATTAAGGCGATTACGAGCATACAATTTGTAATGCAAACATGACATGAATTTTATTACAGCTACAGAATTATAATTCGCTTTTTGAAAAGACAATACCGCTGCGTTAACAACAATAGGTGTATGTGATATGCATATATGTATGTATGTGCATAAGGGAGCAATTTATGAGCATTTATGAAGCGTTTGCAACGATCACTCTTGAGCAGCACTGGCCATATAGGCGGTTTTTGGCTTTTGAACTGATTTGCTTTCAATATTTATACATATCTAAACACATACTTACATATGTATGTATACTTAATCAGACAACAGTAGGTTTTATTTTTATTGCTGTATGCTGCTGCATACATACAAAAGAGCTGAATCAAAAACTTGCAGCGCGCAAGCGTAAAATGAGTAGACAAAAATGCGTCAGCGAGATGGAGCGATTTATTAACTGGCACTTACACCTACGGGTATACATAAATAAATATATATATATGTTTTTTAGAGGGTGACCGAAAAGAAAAATTCTTTAAAACCGTACGTTAATTGGACACTGAATATTATTCACGATGCGAGTATCCAATTCCTTAAGAAAATTATACAGTAGAAAAAGAGATATGAAATATTCAAGGATATTAGAGTGAATCGGTAACTGGCGGAAAGAAATTAATTTGTCACTACCCACTTCTTTTAAAAAGGGTTCGTAATCATAATAAGTAAATTAATTTGAATCGACATCTAATCATTATTTTTATTTTTTCACTAAAAATGCCAATTATTATTGAGTTTTATTTTTTGACTGAGACAATTATAATTTGATTTATATTTTTTTTTTTTTTTCGATTACAAAAAATCACAATTTTAAAAATAATGATTGTTTATAAAACTAACTTAAAAGGCCATATATTTAGACGCAGCCAAACCATCTGGAATTATGCCCTGAAATTTTTGGGACTTATATGAACATTTTTTTATGGGATCGCTACCTTTTGAAAAATATCTATACGTTGAGCTTTTGAGTTTTTTGAATAATCATTATTTTTAAGTGTAAAAATAAAACTCAATAAAAATTACTATCTTTATATGAAAAAATAAAATTCATAAAATAATCATTATTTTTTATCTAAAACATAAAAACCAAGTTATAGTTATTTATTTTGAGCGAAAAAATAAAACTCAATTATTATTTATTATTTTTCATTTTTATTGGCTAAACACGAAGTATAAAAAATTATATTAGATTAAAAGAGTACATACGAATACAAATGTATGGGTATAGTTAAAACTGTTTTAAATACGACACTTGTTGATGTTGATTCTTTTTTGGTTAAAATTTAAAAAAATTATGATAACTTTGCGTCCCTGGTTTGAAAGCTCTCTTAGTGAGAATGTTTTTGCCATAAAAAACATTTAAAAGGTTTGGAAATTTATTCATGTTTGCGCCACCCTTTACATATAAACACGCTATACTAGATATATATTTACCCATACATATATAGGTCCGTGTAAACCCAAAAAATTTTAAACATATATATATATATATATATATATATACAATTCCATAGAGTAATGCATGGCGAATGCATCAAAAGGCTTCAAAAAGTTATTTGTAGTGCGCGAAAGAACAACATGCCACATCCAACGTGCAACATACAAAATATGTGGTCTTTATATTGCCCATCGTCAGCAAAACAAGTTTTTTTTCGCTTTATTTCTATTAGAATCAATTAAATGCATTTTATTAATGCTGTCAACAATAAAGCGCTGTGACGCGATTTTAATCACTTATCTACATACATATATACATACATACCAATACATTCAACGCATTTCATTAACAAGCAGCACGTCATTCAGCCTGTCACCTAATTTCTTCACCTTCCTTACAAACCATAGACACTTATTACGTGACTTCAATCTTGAACATTTTTTCTCTAGCTACTCTCTTTCATTTCTATCACTTCTACCAGCCGAATAAAAATAATAGAAAATGTGAATTGGTGCAACAGTGTCGGTTGCCCATTTCCTTTCACCATTCATATATATGTAGATTACTTTCATAAAATTAATCCAATTGGAAACGTTTTTAAGGGTAGAAAGCAGAAAATTCACCTACAAAGGTCACCGGATGTCCTAGTGCTTACTTATGTAAATCAGTAGTGGCGTTTGTTTCCGCATTACAAATCTTCGCATTTTTTTGCTTTTTTTGTGTGGCACATGTCTCATAGACACATATCTTCTTCAACGTTACTATCAATGTAGTCGTGTCTTTGGTGACATACAGTCTACACTAGATTTTATATATTTGTAGCCTGCTTTTCAGAAATAGATATCTAATTTATTGACCTTGAAACAGTTTTACGAAGCAAGCGTTATAGCTCTTTCATTAAGGAAGCAGTAAAAGCTGACAGCACTGAAATATGTACCAATGTATTACTTATGAAATCTAAACAAACTTGTCTTTTTCAAATTAATTTTAAGATTTTTCATTTCAGGGCTAAGATATTGCGTAGAATAGTTAGCGAAGTTTTTGTTCGCCAAGAAAGGGCACTGCTTGCACATGTTGGCAAGAATTATTCTTCGCCTGATTTCCAGGCTGACATTATTGGATATTTATGCTAGATCCTAGGTAGACGAAGTCCTAGGTAGACGAAGTTAAAAGTCAGGAGGCACATTATCTGGCCATCGTTCACCGCTAGACCAACCACACTAGATTATTTTTCTAAGCTTAAAAATGCTGCGCTGACCTCTCTAAGTTTCAGACCGACGATGTCAATGCCATCTCCATACGCCAGCAGCTTCGTACTTTTATGATGCCGGTAGGATTCAGTTGGCAGTTCTTATTACGCTTTCCAGCATCATTTTGAAAAGGTCGCACCAGAGTGAATCGCCTTATTTCAAACCTCATTTTGTCTCAAATGGCGCGGAGAGATCATTTTCAATTTGAACGGAGCTCAACTTCATTCTACAAATCTGTATCAGTTTTTAGGTTAGGTGAGCGCCAGTCTATTATTATAATTAATCAGTATTATATTTTGACTTTAAGTATTAGTTCTATGTGATACTATTACGAACGTTATCTACCAAGCTGTAAAGAAAAACGCTGTGTGTAAAAAAAGTAGTTTCGCTGAAGGCAGATGTCTCTCGAGCGAGAGTGAGGTCAGACATTCCTCAACTAAGTATAGATATTTGATGAGCGAACACAAAGCCTTGACTGCCACCTAGCTGGCAGGGAAGATATTTGTCTCCCTGGTTGATGGTGTGGCTACCTCTACGTGGGAAAAATTTCAGTGATCTGGAAGCTTAAACGGAGGTTGATGGAGAGCACCCTGAAAGCGACAAAAAAGCTTGGACCCAATCGTACTGAAGTATGCCAGGGCCTCCTTTCGATTTCTGTGTTTCGTACACTCATCTTTAGGGGGATATGAGTGGAGCAAGAGCTCATTGATGCCAGTCTAGACACGTAGTCATCCTCGATATCAGGCATGAAGTCAAAACTTCCAAGAATACTAGATTGTTCAGATACGGATTCAGTTAAGAGTAACTGCCGCTCATTCGGCAGCAGCCTTAACTACGCTGCCAACGGGAGCTATGTTAAGCATAACGCTTAATGTCAAGTATTGGACGTTATTAGAAAGCGCCAGGCGCACGTCTCTTATTAACAGAGTAGTCGGCTCTCTTTACCCTACGCTGCAAAGGGCACTGCTCGCCGTAAAAGTTCTGCTACAGGACATGGAATATATGAACATAGTTAGGTCGATTTCAAAAGCAGTATATGTACATATATGTATTCAAGCAAGTCTGGCGATCTACTTGAATTTTTAATCTAATTTTCAATTTGTGTGTTTGCATTTTAAAGGTCTATATTAAAAATTATTTTGTGCACAACTACCAGCAAATGCGTTTTTTTTTTGTTTCTCTTATTTTTTTCCAAGCATCGTTCGAGATGCTCTGGTGTCTCCGCCAAAAATGCGCAGCATCTAGACACAATTATTGCATTGGCGCGACGCAACGCATCAGTGGACACGTATACAATCGGCTCCAATACATACATACACACCTACAGACTTTATGCATACATGTGTTTGAATGCATGTAGCAATCATTCACGCAACGTACCATGTGGCAGGAATTCGTTGCATGTATGGCGAATGCCATAATCGAGAACAATGGCCAAAGAGTGGAGTAGGAAGACTAAAAGCAGAGCTACATAGTTCCACCAACATAAATACCCTCAGCAGCACATCCACCCAACACGCTGGTCAATACTGCGCCAGAAGCCTGAACGTCGAGGTCGCGCGCCTGCGTGTGAAATCGCAAGTCAAGCATCAACGAAATCGAAATTCTTTGAAAAACAAACAAAGCGACGACAATAGCACTGCCGCAATGACAATGACGATAGCGGTAATGAGCTGAAAAAGGGGGAACAAATTCTTAGAAAAACCGTCCGAATACCGCAGACGAAACTGAAATTGGAATTTCGTTGCAAAGGTTGCTGTGTCATCGGCGAGTCGCTGCTATTGCAACACTCTTTGCAGACTAGAGCTGGAATACTATCGATAGTTGAAAACTGTAACCACTATCGATACATAGTGTTTTAATATATATATATATATATATATATATATATTTTTTTTTTTTGGGAATTGCAGTCGTTTTTTTTTTGCTTAAAAATTACTTGTATTCTTTCAATTTATAAAACAAAATTTCAATATCTTTAATTCACAAAGTAAATTACTAATTCCTTATCAATTTTCAAATAATTGAGTGCTCAATACTGTTACTCGATGTGGTTTCCGACGATAGTACCATCAAAACTATCGATGCTTTAAACTATCATTTTGCAAAAAACTATCGAGTGGCTCTGTTATCGATAGTATTCCAGCTCAGTTGCAGACGTTGTACTTACTCTTCTACGCTCTGCAGCGGCGCGTTTCGCATCATCAGCGTAATCATCAGCATTTTTGCTGTTGGCGTCACACAGGTGGTAGGCATGCGTTGGCTGGTGGCAATGACAATGGAATTGTCACTCAATGTCTCACCTCTTGCAGTGGCGGCTTGCTAAGCGCGCTCCCTTTTGCCTTGCCATTCTCTCCCTCAGCGCTGCTGTCAATTGTGAGAAAATTTGTGTGTAATTTTGCATTACGCGCCAAAAAATGCACTTACCCGCATCTGGGTGTGTGTGGCTGATCTTACATATGTTTCGCTGCCCCTGTGTGACGCCTTCCACTCTTCGGAACCTTTGTGCTGAAGGTTCAAAGTTTAGCTTCTTAATTTATTGGAGCTGAATTCCACTTGACAGTTCACTCCTAAGTTCTTCCTTCCTGCCTTAAGTGCCTACCCATTTTTATAACTCTCTGGCCAAAGTTAAGCTCTGTTCCGCAAATGTTGGTGTAGTTGTGTGTGTGTGTGTGTGGCAGCTACAGCTGCCGCGACAACTCCGGAATTCTTAATGTGATTCTTTCCACATCTTCTCCTTTGCGCCTGTCGATGTGCATTTTCTTGCACAGGTAATTGATAGTAAAAAAATGTTGCCTCGCTATTGTAGTACCTGACGCGCTTGCAACGTGCAATGCGCACAACATACAAAAGTAACAGTCGCGCCTGCATGCCAGTTGCTACGTTGTGTGAGATTTTTCACTTTTTGTTGCTATTTGTTCGCAACTTTTTTCTACGATATTGTCGGCTACTGGATTTGCTGTTCCTTTTAAAGTATTTTTCTGAACCCGACAGTGCTTTTACTAATCCTGCTTGTGACTTGTTGCCGCTTACAGGCATGTCGCCTTTGTTCCTGTCTTTTTCTTGACATGATAGAATAATTTTTTACATTTTCTTGCGTAAGCGTGCTTTAAATATGCTGAAGCCAAGACGATACGTTTTATCTATCATAAGGCCAAAATAGTTCAATTAAACTGTATCGGTTTGAAGCTGAAACGAGTAGTAGAAATATTTCGCCTCTAATAAATAGCCTCCGCTAATAGAGGTCAAATTTCTTCTTTTACATATTGTGTATCCTGAAGTAGAGGCAAACAGGAGGTGAATAAAAACACATGTGCTATTAGCGGAGGTTCTCGCGATTTATTCCATTTGAGAACTTGATTTTATTGCTTTGCATCAAGTGCGATATTGGCACCAGCATGTTAAAATCAAAAATAAAACAACTTATTGTTAGTGATATTTAAAGTAAATCGGAGAATCTCAAAGCTTTTAAACCGCAACTCGAAGAAATTACTGGCAAACCCGATTCGTGCCGAGTTTTCCCGAAGCACAGAGACGCCTAGAGCCGGAAATTTGGCAAGCCTACCCATGAGGTTTACTTTTACCTTGCTTATGTATATATACTTCATAATATATGTATGCAAATGAGTGATGTATAAAAAATCTACGACGGAAGGCTTTATTAAAACTATAAACTCTGCGAATTGTTGGCCATTTTTTTCAGTTTTTCGCAATTTACTCAAAATTTTGATGGTGCAGAAGTCAAACAGATCTCAGATTCAGATTCAGCTGGTCGAAATATATGTCGGTAGGTGGGTCTGGTTAAAAGCACATACCACTTTTTGTGTGTTATATGTACATATGTATGTATGTATATAATTGTAGGAAGAAAGCCAGTTTGGTAGGTTTTTGAGCCAGCTCTTTATAGGAAAGAAAGTTTTTCAGTGGTAACACTTCGCAAAAGCAAAATAGGACGATTGACTTAGTTCCGTGGCATGACGCAATAATACACCCATCCATATTAGGCATAATGTAATTCATATAAATCATTGATTACAACACCAATTTAAAATTGTAACGCCGCTTACAATTTAGAGACGGGTCCTTAGCATACCTTACTATTACAAATAATGACGCATGTAAAGGGCGCTAACCATAAATCGGCCATGCTTATGAAAAAGTAATCTGGATTGTAATCGATTCACTCCGGCATAATGCCTACGAAATGCAAAAAGGAGCTGATTACACGAACATCGCCACACTCGCTCCGCATTAAGCATCGTAAGCAACAGGGATGGGCTATATTACGAAAATGAATAATTGAATAAGAATAAGTAATTTTGAAGCAAACAACAAAACCGACTTGAACTCTCATATAAAAATTTAAGAGTACCGTTAATTTCTTCGGTTAAAATCGGTTAACGTGGTCCAAAATTATGCGGAAATATTCAAAAAAAAAGAAAGCTCTTCGGGAAGTTGGTTAAAAGTTGATTGCAAAATTTGATTACAGACAACGGAATAGGTGAGACTAAATAAAAGCTTGTAAAAGTAATTTTCAACCCCCAATTCACTCTTCAAAGTGAACTCTCATCAGCACAAAAACGTAATGTAAGCTTAAATGCGCTGTTAATGCTTGATGTCACTTATGATTTCCCCGACTGTTTCTTGTGGGAATAAGTCTAAGATTTACCACCAAATCTTGGAGCACTGCGTGAGCAAAGCCTTAGACCATGGATAATTAGTTTTACAAATAAATATATTTAGGTGTTAAGGAATTTTAATGATAGTACAACAAGAACATGGTTTCTATCTTAGAAAAACACGCACGTATACAAGAAAATCTGAATAAATTTGCATGCAAATGACTAAATATTTATTTTATATACAACAATGCACATTTGGCATTTCTTTGCCATCATAAAATACACATTAAGATTTTGGTGTTTTAAGTAGATACGCATTTGTTTGCGTGTAAAAATGCGCATATGCTATGTAGTATGTACACTTGTGGTGCGAAAACATATATTTAAACATTAAAATCAGGTGTTGGTTAAACAAATGCGATTTCAACAATGTGACAAAAGTGTAAAGACTAACCGCAAAAAAAAAAACACAAACAAATACAAGCAAATTAACAACAACAACACTAATGCACAAAGCAGCCTGAAAGCGAATAATCAGGTGAAAAAAGTAACATCACACAGGAACAAACAAGCAAATATAATTTAACCTTGGAGTTGCATATTTGTTGCCACATACAAGCACACAAACATACTCGTGCGCCTATGCATGCAGAAATGAGCCAACAAAAATAATAACACACATACATGCGCGTATTTACGCACATAAATACCCAATTTGCCATAGGGCAAAGACGACGTCGCTCTGGTGAATTCGTTTTGAGTGAACTCGAAACGAATGCGTTTCTTCGAACCCACAAGTTTTTTGAGGAACCTTCGGTCTGGGTTGGCCATTTTCCACGCCCACATTATTATATATTTAAGTATAAATAAAAGTCATTTATTTGGATAGTAAAACGTTTTTATTGTGACAATTTTTTATGACAGAATATGGAATCCACAATGCACACTTGTATTCAGAATATTAAGCCGCCTACATCCTTTTTTCAGTATCCATAATATTCTTTAAATTAATTTTTTTATTTATTTTTTTTTATACAGGTACAGTTTACTCTATTGGCCTTATTAAAAAAAAAATAAGTTTGTGGGTATGCAGTTTTTTCAAATTCGGTATAAATACTGTTCATTTAATTTAAATCTGGTATACATTTTGAGCATCGCTTTGCAGTTCGCTGGTATATCGTTTTTGCGGGCTGCAGGGGAGTCGTTTTGCGACCCGCCGCCGAGTAGTGCTTTTCATCCGACGGCGAGTTCGCCGGCTAGTCGTTTGCGACCGTCGCCGGCGGCGAACGAATTTTTCACCATAACGAGTCGGAAACAACGTCGTTTGGCAAATTGGGTATTTATGCATTTATACGAGTATTTGCTTTTAGCGCGCCGAAAAAAACAAGGTGTTCGCCTGCCAAATCTACAACAGCAACGACAACAACAAAAATGCTCAGCGTAATCCAGCGGTGCGACACGGAATAAAGAATTTTGTCAAAAAGCATTTGCAAGCTCATTAAAATTCCACACCAAAGTGAGTAACTAAAGAAGCAGAGGAAACGAGGAAGGGAAGAATAAGTGGACTGAGGAAAAAATTGGCAAAAATAAAAGCAGCAGCGCCAGCCACTCATGAAGAGTGAGTAGTAAAACCATTTCAAATGCAAGCAGCCCTCTTTCGCAGACAGCCATGCCAACCTAGTCAATGTGGCTGGCAATGCGACTGTCAGATCGAGGTAATAAAAAAAATTCTTAATCAAATATTTAACACGTTGCATTTGCAGCAAATGAAACGAAAATGAATAACCAGCTGAACGGTGGCAAAGTAGCCGCGAAGACGCACCTGAGACCCCTTGCTCGGCGGCCGCTGAGTGCGTCGGCAGGCAACAAGGCGCAGGGTGACGACCACTGTTGGCGTTGAGAATTTTCAAAAAGTCGCAAAAATGGAGTCATGACGAAAAAAAGGGTCACCATATTATTTTTGCTTTTCTTTACTAGTAAAAGAGTAAATCCGTTGAATTTAATAGAAAATAGCGGGACAAGCTTTACACTAAACAGAGTTGCAAGCATACACATAAATCTAGTTGCTGCTGGGAGAAGAGTTGCATTTCCTTTAAAAGTTTTAAGTGATGCATTTTTTCGTACTTACTTATTTATTACTTATTTTTTAGTAGCATGGTTCTGCTAATATTTCCTAAAAAAAATATCTGAAAAGGGGCATAAAATCGCACATAATTTTGGAAAACGGTCAAAAAATCAAAATTTTCATAAAGTCGGGTCAAAGGGTATTGGCGCTTAAAAAGGGTCAAATCGCCCCTTTAGTCGCACAACGGCAACACTGGTGACGACTATGCCGCTGCGTAATGAAGCAGCATAAAACATTAGCAGAAAAGCAAAAGTGAGGAGAATGAGCTGCGTGTACGCGCAGAGCTATAACGTGTAGTAGCTGCCACCGTCAGCGCTGCTTCAGTCAGCCGTGTTTGTTAAGCCCCAACCCCAGCCCACCGCCAGCATCATCAGCCCTCCGTCCATCCTGTTTATTGCAAGCATAGGTACGAAAGGCAAATGTCGCGAATTATTTGGAGTGTAAATTGAAAGCAGTTGCGCGGCAGGGTGAAGGACAATTCGAGTGCACATGCAAAGCAGCTAAAGCGCTCCACATTTTTATTTGTTTCAAAGGTGCGAAATCGTTGACTTTTTTGTTTCGTTTCGCCAGTGATTGTTAATTTTGTTTAATTTGTTTGTTCTGTTTTTTTTTTCTGAACATTTTCCTCGCTACTTGAAGTGTGTGTTTTACCTCGGTAGCGGGTAGCTGTTAGGTTGTCCTTTATTTGAAATACGCTCTTATCTTTTATGAGCGCTCTTCTGAATTTGAATGAATTCAATGTGAACATAAAATGAATTGAAGTGACATTACATTTTATGTTTGCTTTTTATGGAAAAACGTTCAAATTACTTAGTGTGTACGTGGAAAACGTGTGAAATTATTGTGCCTTAAGTTATACTCATTGCAGGTATAATAAATGCACTCCTTAAACAATATAAATGAGGTAAACAAGCAAATTACAAGTTAAACAAAAATCTTATTAGCAAAAATTTCTTCGTTGAAAAGTTGATACTGTCCATTATGTTAACTTAAATGAGATACGATTTTTGGGTTTTATAGGTCTCGTGGATCTAATTGTGCAAGTAAAAACTGAATTTTCTTCACCTCACGCCCAACGTTTCGCTGAATTCCTTAGCGTTCTCAAGGACGAAAATCATCTCGGTGAATAACTGCCAACCATTTTTTTTTTTGTTAAACACTAATCAGTAAGCGATTGCAAAATATTTAGCAATTTGTTGATCTCTAAAATATGCGACACTCCTCTCATCATTCATTTTCTGGCTTAAATGCAATTGTTATTAGTTTATTAGCATTGTGTATGACAGCCGACAACGTTTCTTACAAACAAATTAGATTGTGGAAGATTTCAAAGAATTCTTACGCAACAAATGTGCACTAAAAATAACATAAATATGTACAGATACCTCAACCTCAACTAAAAGTGAAATAAATCACAACCGCTTGCAATGGCCAAAAGCTGAAAGCTGAAACGATCGTGTGAGCGTGTGCAATGATGTATGAATGCCAAAGCGTGGGCTGTGGTTGCGGCTGTAGTGTCAGTGTCAGCGGCTTTGGCAACGCTGACTACATTTACTCAAAATATTTGCAACAGCAAAAAGTTTAGAAATAAGGAAATACCAAGAAAATCCAAATAGTTAAAAAAAAGAGTGTTGGGGTACGCCTTAAGAATTATTAAACAATTAGCAAGCAGCAGGCGTAGAACGCCAAACTAAATAGCAAAAGGAATGAAAAATCGAAAAGGCCGTACCTATATACCTCTACACAGCCTTGCACTACTACTGTGGACATACAACATTTCCTTATACATAGATATGTACAAATGCATATACATATGTAGGTATTGCATGTGCCGGAGAACACACGGCAGACACGTCGGCTTTTTCTTGAGTTTCTTGAGTAGTTTCTTTGGCTCTGAACTGCCAACTACTGACTGACTAATGTACCGTGCTGCAGCAATATTTTGCACTTCTTAAGGGCTGTGTGGTGTGGTTCTTGTTGTCAGTGGGTGTTACCCATTTGCTGTCTCATCAGTATGCCACATAGGCGTGCGAATGTGAAGCAATGCAATCGGCAGCCACGGTGGCAGCAACAAATGTAAATTTGCAAAAAAAAACAAAAACTTGCAATAATGTTGTTCCATGAAGTGTGTAAGTACTTTTGTTTGCACGAATGTCTATACTCACATACAGTATCTATATATGTATATATGTATAAATACCATTTGATTCGGTTGATCAAACTTAGTACCGGCTGGCTTGCTTGCCGCTGCTTTGGAATGCCTGGAATGCACAAACATACGTATGTACATATTTATAAAAAAAAAAATGATTTAAATCACAAGCTATAAGTATTTTCTATTTCTGCAGTTTTTTTTCAAGAACACCTTTTTCTAGATTTTATTACCCTTTGAGCACGTATGCAAATAATCTTGCTTATTTGCAGAAATAATTGACTTTTGTATTTTGGTTATCCACTCCTTGGACATGCTTAATGGAATCGAAGTTGAATAAAAAGCCACAACTGATTGAATTACGTCGATTTGAGACTTTAATACAGGGCTTACAATATGCGCCCCGACAGGAGAAGATAGCTATGAAGACGATGGAAATCCACTAATGGTTCAAAGGAAGTGTAAGAAATCGATGCCGGTCTGTGCTTGTGGGACCTGCGGATCAGTCGGTTTAATTGTCATCAATCGTTTTCGCCAAGCTCAACTAACGTTAGACCCAGGCAATGTGCTCTTTCGACGGCGACCAAAGGGACAGGCCGAACACTGGTTTGATATACCGGGGTCGATTTGGATAGGTAGAAGTTGAGACGGCTATGGTATACTGACTATGACTGGGCCAGAGTAACGTGGGTCTCACGTGGCAGCTGAAGTACGTTGTCTGCAGAAACTGGAAATTGGGTTTCTATCACAGCATTCATGGCACAAGAGTCGCAGAAGGTGAAGGTGACGGACTCTCTTTCAATGCCGTTGACAGCTTGTCTATACAAACCGTCGGGTCTAATGGTTATTCTGTGTAGGTCTGGACTGCGTCCTTATACTCAAAAAGATGCCTTCTGACGAATTTGGGTGAAGGCTCCTCCTCAAGCGGGGATGGGACACCACCCTATAGAGCCACGTATTTAATTCTCCTTAGATTAGAAGTTTGTTCTCGACGATTGCCGACAAATCAGATAATTCGTTGTTCACCGTCTGAATCGTTGCAGTGGAGAGAAAGCCTCAATCACTTCGAGTAGCGTGGAATGACAGACAGTGTCAACCGCCTTTGACAAATCCTACGCTACGAGGACCCTTATCTCATATGGGCGATTTCGGTTAAGGCCGATAAGACACCCCTTGGTTGGCTACCTTTCCCGGGTTTTAGTAGCATAACCACTCTTTCCAATATCTGGAATTAAGAGGGTGGCCAATGACAGGCAAAGGATCATGGTAAGATATCTTCTCCCAGCGGGCCCAATTTTTTCAGCATCAGCATGCATATTCCTTCGGGACCAAAAACTTAGCAAAAGCGGAAGCTGAGCAGTGCATTTAACGCGCACAGTCTCACTTATTGAATCGTTGGAATGTGTTAGAATGCCGACCACCTATCTAGTTAAATGCTCTTCATATTGCCAAATCTGGAAACAGGTGCCTGTCTACACTAAAAATGTAAATACAGGCATATCTGTGCCATTTTACTAAAACAACTTAAGCGACGTAAGAAGGCCAGACTTTGAATTAAAAAATAATAAGTTTCCCTTGAATTTTTTATTTTTTTTTTATTTTTATTAAGTTTTTATTAAAGGGGAACCTTAAACTGCGGCTATAATAAGTTAATCATAAAAATATTGTTTAGGAGCCCAATGAAAATTTTGCTTAAAAGGCAAAATGGCCTATCTCAAGATAATTTGTTTCAATAAAATGCCACAGATATGTATAGGTAGATACATACACACATGTTTGTACATTAGAACATATCATGCGTTTCGTCAATGCAATTTCGTCTCTTGTTAGTGAATGTTATGTTAGCATGTTGTAACCAGTACGCATTGTGCTAGTAGCGCCAGCTAAAATGGTTGTTGTCATTGTTGAATTGCTTCGTTCCAGTGCGCTGTATTGTTGTTGTAACGTTGTTCCATTCCATTCCCGACTTCCTTGCGATTGCTGCTCTCATTGTTTTCGAATAGTTGTTGTTGGCATGCAATTGCAGTTAACGGCAGCACACCACAATCGAATAACAAATGCAGAGCTGGAAGGAAGCATTCAATGCAATCAATTCACCAGACGCTGGCGCGGCCACCAAATTATAATAAAGTGAGCGCAAATAAATGAGAACCAAGGTAAATAGAATTTTTTTGTTCGCTGACAAGTGGGAAGCGCGGCTGCGTCATCACGATTTCTGCGCTGTCAATGCAATTTCCGCCGATGCTGCTACAACAACGTTGTTGATTGTGGCGTTTTTTTTTATTGGTATGTATGTATTATGTACTTGCTGTTTGTTGCATGCATATTTAGTAACAATTTTATTGCTTCTGCTGCCGCCACCGTTCCGCCAATTGTTGTTTGCATTGCAGTCGATGATTGCTTTTTTCGGTTAAACCAATTTTGTTTTTTTCTGGGAACAAAAAAAAAAACGTTTGGCATTGTTCGCTTAGTTGACAAGAAAAACAATAAAAATCGCCAGCAACACAACAATTGTTTAACCGTTTTCCGTTGCAGCATTATGTTACGTTGCTCTGAATTGCTTGCTACGCCGACTGAATGAATGAATGAAATTATTGCAAACACGTTGCTTTGATTTATTGTTGCATTGCGCATGAGTAATGGCGCACCACGAAGTAAGCGCGCGCGCGCACACACACACACACACACACACATAAGCGTACTAATTCACCCAAGTCTTCGCATGCATATTTACGATATTTACTAAAGTGGAATTGTCAAGGATATTTACATACCTCATCACATATGAATGCACAAATATATACATATATGTATATATGTCAGTGCACGCATATATACGGTGACCATATTTATGAAAGCCGAATACGGGACAAAAAATAATTTTGCAAATTTTTTCCACACTGTTTTCCCAGAAACAGTATCCTTATGTTAACATTAATTTTCTCCAGATTTTTACCCCGTAAAATTAGTAAAAAAAAAAATTCGTTAAATTTTAGTGTAGTTAAGTGCAATTTTAAGTCGGTAAGGCTTACCACTAATTTTTGGCAATTTTTTTTTGTTGACAGTNACAAAAAATAATTTTGCAAATTTTTTCCACACTGTTTTCCCTGAAACAGTTTCCTTATAGAAACATCACAAATTTGTAGGATAATTTTCTCGCGATTTTTACCCCGTAAAATTAGTAAAAAGAAATCGTTAAATTTTAGTGTAGTTAAGTGCAATTTTAAGTCGGTAAGGCTTACCACTAATTTTTGGCAATTTTTTTTTGTTGACAGTGTTACGGATTTTTTTCATACAAAGTATGTATGTTCGACCTTTTTTTTTTTGAAAGAGAAGTAAATGAGAAGCACTTTCCACTCGCATAATCAATTTTAATGACTTACAAAACTGCAAACCAAATTTTTTTAAAAGATTCTAATTGAAAAGTTTGAATTTTGTTGAAACATTGTAGAATCAATTTTTATAGTTTTTGCACAAAGTATTTGGAATTATGTGGATTTGTTAAAACTCGTTCATAGGCATGCCAAATATAGGACAAAAAAGAGGACTGACCCGTATAATACAGGACGGATGGTCACCGTACCCACATAGAGCATGTGCATATGCAAACGTATGTATGGACAAGTTTTTATAAGGCAAGTGCCAAGATGCAGCAGGCTGCCGAAAATTAGGTGACTAACCGCCGGCTTTGAGCGGCTTTTCACATTTTTTGAACAGTGTTCATTTTAGTAATCCGACGTCATATCTTTTGAATAGAGTGAAGGTTTCTTCGGAGTACCAAATGTTAGGAAAATGGGAGAAATACCGTAGGAGATATTCATACATCGAAATAAAGCCATATTTTTTATGGGTTTCTAAAGAATATCTTCAGCAGTGAAAATGTACTAAAAGTCCGCTTTAAGCGCAAAAATTTTCTATAACTAAAGCTAGCACTGCGTGTTCGTATTTGAAAATCTGTACAATGTTTGAGTTTCAGATGGCCATAGGCTTCAAAGACAAACGCCAGCCAATGAAATATGCGTGCGGAAACTACCACAATAGGCACCCAAGCAGCTTCCCTTGACGTAGAAGTAGCTTTAAACAATCTCCGTATAAAAACTATGCTTGAGATTGACGTCCAAGAGTGGTGAATGGAGATGCTTCGCAGCAGAAAGATTTCAGCAGAGTTCGAAAGCTGCATACCTACGAGAAACCTCAGGAGGGGCTCACCTAAGAATGAAGTAATTTCGTCAATTTTATGGCTTACCACTATCAACTAAGGACTGCGCAAGCCTAACCTGGATGGCGTGAAAGTAGTTTCATTTACCGATAATGAGGTAATTTTAGTACCCGGGATAGATCCTAAGCCGATTTAAATACTTGTAAGCTTAGAGAAAAGAGTAAAGGAAGCTTTGAATTTTACTTTTTCAAGCGGCTATTCGTGAAGACGAGAAGTCTTAACCCAATATATGTACTCTGGATATGCATAGCAGAGATACGTCGATCTGGTGCTACGACTCCCTAGTCTGGTTAGCAGCCTTACGCAATCAGTTCAATTATGCAAAACTAGGTGATATTACTCGCGTGTTTCTGGGGATGCCTCCAATCTGATTATAAATGTATTTCCTATAGACCTGCATATAATATACAACCCTTCTGTGTCTGCTAAAAGACTTAGATAACTAGATTTATGGAGAGGAAGAACGAGCTAAACATTATTGAAAATTAGGTGATGAGTATTCATCAGTCCAGGGTCGAGTTTCACACCAGTTGCAACTTTGTGTAAGTATAAAGGAGTTTTCTTCCAAAATCCGCAGGAGTTGGGTCATAGGTGGCGCAGGACGCTAAGAAAGTTAAGGAATTATAGTTTTATATCCTTTCTCTTTATTTACATATGTTATTATATGAGAAGGTGATTAACTTTTATTATGGTTGTCATCATCCTTTACGATTACGATCGCTACCGACACATCTTATATTCATCGAGAGACAGTTCAACCCAAGGCGAGTTAAAATAAGCAGGAGTAGAAAAACAAAAATTTACATGTATTTTGTTTTTGCTTTAGCGGCATAAACTCTCAAAATCTGTAATAGTGTGTGTGTGGAAATTAAAACAAAATTTTTCCATTTGACATTACCCAGCAAACATTTGGAGTCATAAATGAGTCTTTAAGGAGTCCTATTTCGGAGCCATTATGCTCATAATGAGCTCATTTAAGAGTCCGATATGAGGGTGTTCCCTTTCTCCGGAGGTCGACTTATATGAGCTTAAATTCATACAACAAATGAGCCTCAATATGAATCATATTGGACTCTTATTGGCCTAATATCCGGCTCATTTTGGACTCTTATTGGCCTAATATCCGGCTCATTTTGGACTCTTATTGGCCTAATATCCGGCTCATTTTGGACTCTTATTGGCCTAATATCCGGCTCATTTTGGACTCTTATTGGCCTAATATCCGGCTCATTTTGGACTCTTATTGGCCTAATATCCGGCTCATTTTGGACTCTTATTGGCCTAATATCCGGCTCATTTTGGACTCTTATTGGCCTAATATCCGGCTCATTTTGGACTCTTTTAAAACAATTATTGGCCTCATATATGAATCATTTCCGATTCTTTTCGAGCCTCTAATCAGCCTCATAAATTACTAAATTCGGACTCTTATTTTAGGTTGTTCTTTGAGTCTTATTGAACGCACTTTATTTGCAAAAGCATTCAGCGAAAATTCCTTTCAAATAACATGCATACATACTTACGTGCATATACACATTCCAACATGCATGCAATAGCAGCAGCTACAGCTAAATTTTGTTCATTTATTGTTTTCTAATTATTTTCAATTTCTGTATAAACAAGTTTGGATATAAATTTCAAATCTTTATTGTTTTTATATTGGCACAAGGTGCTGGCTCATAACTTGGATCATATATGAGTCCTAAAAGATTCATATAAGAGTAAAAAAATTTTGGTTTTTGAACGCTCAGAATATGTTTGCGGGGTAGAAGCCGTGAGGCGAAACACATACACAAAATCGGCTGATCTAGTAAGACTACCTTATATGAATTCGCCTTGGTTCAACCACTAAACTGAAGAAATAGGTGTGCTAAAAACCTTTTTTTTATTTCACGTTTTTTATAAAAATGTCACACAGTGCTGACGGTTGTAAAAAATTTCATATGCAAAATTGGTAATTGCTATTATCTGCTTTTATAATGTCACATAATAGTGACGGAGTTTACGAAATAAGGAAAGAAAAAAGAACAAGTCATCCACCGGTTGGCCAACTGGCAACAGTAATGAATGTTTGGCTTTTCACGTTCGGTTATTTATGAGTGCAACTGCAACCAACGGATTTATTGATTAAGACAATACCAAATTGCAATTCGGCTGAAGCGTACACTTGTATGTACATTAATGTGGTCAAAAAAAAAAAGTAAAGTCGGAATTTCAATGCTCTCGCCCTCTAGGATTGTTCTATATCGATAAAATATAACACTATTTTTTTTATTTTGAAATAAAAAAATATCTAGAGGTTGCTCAAAGCGCTCAAAAGTGTCTATGTATTTTATATGGGAAAAACAATTTTTCGAAGAAATGGTATATAATTCGTGAAAATCAATATTTTTCGATCGGAAAACTCTGGTTCTCATCAAGATACTTCCAGTAATAATACGCAGTCGTTTATTTAACCATTCTTTATACTAAAGATATTTTATTAGGCCCCCATTACATTTTCTGGGGTTTTGGGCGGTTCTATTAAATAAAGTTATTATGAAACAATTTTTAAATAAACAATTGTGTATTATTAGTTGGAATGAACTGAAAAGAAACAGAGTCTTCGGATCGAAAAATATTGATTTTAAAGAGTTTTTCCCCTTATAAAATACATGGAAAACTTTGAGCGCTTTGAACGCCCTCTAAATATTTTTTGATTTCAAAATAAAAAAAAATAGTGGTATATTTTTTCGATATAGGACAATCATAGAGGGCGAGAGCATTAAACTTCCGACTTTACTTTTTCACATGCATATTTGGACCACCATAATGTAAATACATAGGTATGTATATGGGGAGTTCCATACCAAAACGGACGAGGTTTACATTTAATGTGTTTGCTTTGTTTAAAACTTTTAGGGTTGATGCATAAACATAAATAATAAATAAATATGAAACTTGAGCTTGATTAATACATTTTTGAAAACTTTACAGCAAAAACAAAAACAAATCGATTTAATAGTTTTCCAAACATCTCGAGAATGGGGCGAGGAAAAAGATTAAAAAAAAAAAATTCTATAAAAAGAAATATTTAAACAATTTTTTTTTTTAATTTTTCACATACAAATTTTTTGATAAAAAAATTAGTTTCGGTAAATATGCCATCTCAAAAAAAATTAAAAAAAAAAATCACAATGGAAGCTCTGAGTATTGCGAAATAACCTAATATCGGATGGAAAAAATTGTAATAAATCACATAGGATCAACCGTCGATCAAAATTATCGAAATCGGTTGACGTGGTCCAAAGTTATGCGGTAACACAAAATAAAATATTCCGACGAATTGATGAGCTCCTTTTTTGAAGTCGGTTAAAAAGACAAACACTTTTTGTCAAGAAAAAAAGCGAAATATTTGGTTACAACTATTCCCAAACTGACGCGTCACGCGGACGCAGCCCCCAGTTGGCACTCTAATTTAGGGAAGGCCGTTTGCTTTTGACTCTACTAAAGGCACTATTAGGGCTAAAAACTTTGTTTTTTCTATTTCAAGCGAGCGAAGAATTTACATACATATACATTTCTACAATTGATTTACAAACAAAAACTGGCACAGATTCCATTCATTTTGTCGCAAGCAAACCAATATCGCTGACTATAATTTCCTTTGTTAATTTGCCACTCTTCTTCATGCCGAACACTTGCATAGAGTCAAGTACTTTGATGCCACTTCGCACAACTCCAAACGCGATACGTTTACCATTCAACACCCTCAGTGGTTTAAGGCTCATTGAGAATCTCAAGGCATTCTGCCTAAGTGCGTCCTGATTGTCCAGCGAGAAGGACAAAGTGCCCGGAAGATTGTGATCCAACGCACGCATATCGTACTCAATGCGCTCGGGTTTGATTTTCTGTGCTTCAGGCAATTGCAAACAACAATCAAGCCAGAGGCCGGGGAATAGTCGATTTACAAGTATATTATTTTTATCTCGATAGTGGCAGGCGCGCACAAAGACCAACACCACCTGCGGGCAGGCTTCAGTGTACAATTGCACTGTGAGGCGACCTGCCGGTCGTAGGCCTTTCACATAGAAATCAAGGAAAATTACAGGTCGCAGCAACCGTCGCAACTGTGAGTATGGTGGCATTTCTAGTTGACTATACTTGGCCAATATTTGTGCGGGAACTACAAATTCTACGGAGTCTTTTTTCACTCGACGCAACAAATGCGGAGCAACATGGGTGTCCAGAGTAGTGCCGATAGTCTTAAGTAGTTGTCCGAATTTCTCATTGTCCTTCTCCAGAAGGCGCTTCTGCAACACCATGTAAGGCACACGTGATCTTGCCACAGTAGGCATTTTATCTCGGAATGTATTCAGTTGGCCGCCGATGCGCGAAACCATATTAACGTTGCGCAGTAGCTCGTTGTTCATGCGCCGAATGCGCTCGAAGGCATTGCAGTCATCGCGTAAGTTTGGTGCACGTAACGCTTCTCGGATGTTGAGTTTTGGCGATGTGTCGTCCACTCGTGGCTTGACGTTCGCTATCATTTCTTTGTAGTTTTTTTTTCGGAGCCTGCGCTTATTTTCGGACAATCTTATGTAATTGGCCATTCTAGTTAGTTAAAATGTGTGCGTTTATTTGAAAAGCAGATCGAATATACATAAAACTAAATATATAAATAAATTTATATTTTGTTTTTGTTGAACCAGAAATAATTGAAATTTTATCGTAAGCAAATTTATTTTCGATATAAACTGACAGGGAAATTTTTTTGGATTCTGCCAGAGACTCAGAGCCTACAAACACTTAAAGCACAGTTATGCAAGACTCAGACTTGACTTGACTTACCTAAAAAGTTGGAAACGATTACTCTTCGTGCATATATATAATACTTCTATAGTAAGATAGTAAGCTAACATCTCAATGTGTAAGCATTCCGAAATGAAAGCGAGACAGTCTAGTACTGTTTTTGTCAATGTATTGTGTACTTGAGTGCCGGTTTTGTAAATGTGTCGTGTACATGTTTATTTATAAACGTATGTGTTCCTTTTCTTTCGTACGTGTTTATTGATATATCGGACGGTACTAGCTCTTACTGCCAATATAGGAGTATTACATATATGTCTTCGTATCATCTATTGCTTTTTCTCTTTTTTTTTGATCCTCAGCATTTGTATTCGTACACGCAAAATTGTAAACGTTTAATTTGTTTGGGGTAAAATTGGATAAAAATTACATTGAAATAGACAAATGTATACATAAATGCTCAGAATGAATAGAGAAATCGATTAAGCCATGTCTGTCTGTCCGTCAGTCTGTCCGTCCGTCCGTGTACACGACAACTCGAGCAAAAATTGAGATATCCTAACGAAATTTGGTATGTAGGTTTCCGTTAATCCAAGGTAGGTTGGTATTGAAAATGGGCGCAATCGGACTGTAACCACGCCCACTTCCCATATAACGGTAATTTCCAGAAATACGAAAACTGCGATATTTTAATAACTACTAAAGATAATTCACTCAAAATTGATATTTACAATATCTTTCAGACGAAAAATAAGAATATTGTAAATTTTTGGAAAATGGGCGTAGCCACGCCTACTTANCACGCCCACTTATGGTTACATGTGTATATCTTGGTAACCGCTGCACCAATTTCTTCCAAACTTGGCACAGTTGTTGGCCTTGATACAGCATTCTAAATGGCCGAAAATTTAAAAAATCGGACAATAACCACGCCCACATCCCATATAACGGTAATTTTCGGAAATACGAAAACTGCGATATTTTAATAACTACTAAAGATAGTTCACTCAAAATTGATATTTACAATAATTTTCAGACGAAGAATAAGAATATTGTAAATTTTTGGAAAATAGGCGTAGCCACGCCCACTTGGTAACCGCTGCACCAATTTCTTCCAAACTTGGCACAGTTGTTGGCCTTGGTACACCATATCAAATGGCCGAAAATTTAAAAAATCGGACAATAACCACGTAATCAGTAAATATTAAAGCTAATTTATGCAAAATTGATGCTTGCAACAATTCTTTACTTACATATCAATCATCAATCGAGGTCATATGTTGAAAAGGGATGCAAAATCACATATACTCAAAAGAATGGGTCAAATTGTTCAGAAAAAAAATTAATTCTGACCTAAAATATGCTGCCAAAAGGCTGCAGATCTTCCAATCAGATTGCCAGTCATATGACCGGCAGATGTCTTGTAGGGTACAAACAAAAATTAATAATCGTTTAATAAACAAGTAATTTTTAAGCAAAAAATACCGAATTCATTGCTCATATAATAAAGAAAAAAACCAGTATGTAGTTCGTTGTGTACGGTTATTTTTTCTATGATCCAGTCATCGAAACTAAATCAAATTAGTACAGGTAACCCCTTTCCATCGAAAAAAAAAAATTACGGAATTTGGTTTACGTTGGCAAAAGCAATATCGAAGTAAATTTATATGCTCATATATATAAAAGTTTGTGAATACCGTTAGATTTTTAATGATCCCATGATCGGAACTTAATAAGATTAGTATGGGACTACTCTTCGGGTACCACCTTTTCGATCAAAAAACCTGTTATCGAAAAAAATTTTTGCAAAAGCGCCTAAAGCGCTGCTATGATGAAAATTAGATTTGGTAACCCTCAACTCTAGGCATCGAGATTTATACATAAAAACCGTTATTAAAACAACAGATTTGTGAGATTATAAATAGAGAAAATACCGCCTCGCAAGTCAATGCCTTTAAAGAAAATAAATTTTTTCGCTCTTCTGTAAAATTTGAGCGCCGTAAAATAGGGTGTTTCTCAATGGTCAATGGACGGTTTTGAAAAGGCAATATACTAATTACAAGTATGTGCCTGTTAAGTACAAGCAACCGATCTATCTAACCAAATGGAGCATTTACATACAGGTGGTACATAATATCATTGGAAATTTTAAAAATAACATTCAAAACAGTTTTTTGCTCTCCCGAAATGTTGAGTTTCTGCAAATAGAGAGTACATGTTTATTTGTATTTGCTTAGGTTAAATTGCTCCTTTATCACCCTTTATTATAGAAATTTTTCGAATACACACTCTTAATCGCTTATTTTGAAGTACTTAACGCAAATGAATGATTCCAACTTTGTCGCACACCTAAAGGAATTCACTTTATCTACCGACGGTAAGTGCTATTTTTGCCACATATATCACCGAAAAAGTAGACCCATGTCAACCGGCAGGTAAGTTTGTTGTTTTAATTTCTCGGAAAGAAGCGCCAGCCAAACGACAGAGAAGGCTTAAATTCGCGCACAGCATCGACAATAAAGCACAGCGACGTGAGACGCGCTTCTGTGCTAAGCAAGCTTAGCATGATAAACGCGAAGATTTGCCTGATTGGAAGATAGCACAATCGCCGAATTTTGCCAAGCGACGGCGCGCGATACAATTGAGCGCAATTCGCGCCAGCATTGTGGCGGAGGCACTTCATCACCGCGTCGCGACGTGCGAATTTGAATAGCGTAACTAGATTGCGATTTTTTGGCTATTGGTTTCTTCGTACTTCGTACTGCACACTTTTTTTCCTGCGGATTCGTTCGCAACTTTATGCTTTAGCCGCTAGCATTTTTCGCCGAATACGCCAAGAGTTTTTGTTAGCCGCAAATGTGCCAATAAATTTAATTTTATTGGCTCGAAAAGCAAATAACAAATAGCAGCATTCGAAGATCGTGGTGGAGATTTGCGCGCAAGGAAGGACAAAAAAAAAAGGGTTTAAATATACGCGTACGAAGTGCAGAAGGTGGGAAAATATGGCCACTAAAAGCTCATAGGGGCACATACATGATCCATATACATATATATGTATATATATACATACCTACATTAAGAAGTGTAAGGGGATCAGTGGCGGATGCATGAAGGGGCTTTTGGATACAGATCTCCCCTCTAGCCATGAAAGGCGAAACGTTATATTTAATGTATGTATGTACATAGATACATAAATATGAACAAATCTCACGCGTTGTTACATTTTTCAACAAAAACGTATTTCTGGTCGAAAATGGTGTTACGCCCATTTAGCCACTTCAGAAATTTTTACTCATTTAAATGAAAACTTAAAAAAGGTAAAAATAACCACTCGTGCTCATATACCCGTAGTTGCGTGCGTAACGTATACGCCCCGTAGCACCACGTCTTAACTTAAAAGCCATATTATTTGAAAGTAATTGAATATTGCGTTTGAGCGTTTTGCACAATATTCGTTATGCACATATATATTACTTTCTTCATGTATATAACAATTTTAGAATGGACTTCGAGTTTGCCAATAAAAATTGCAAGAATGGAATTTTAGTTTCTTACATCGTAGTCATCTTTTAATTAATGTAATTTGTTTTTCATTTGGTGACAGACTAGTTTTTTTAAACTAGATTCGTTCGTTTTGGCAAGAATAATATTTTCACCATTTAATTTTAATATTTTGAAGCATCTAAACTTATTGAAATCAAAAAACTCGAAAAGTAGTTTGGTTGGACCTCCTCGAAAAACGTCCATTGCTTCTGATATGAACTTTCAATGATAAAAACCATGTTAGAACAAGTAAGAAAGGCTAAGTTCGGGCGGAGCCGAACATTAAATACCCGGCGCAAGTATTAAATATATGTTTTTTCACCCTTCCGAAACCTTCCGCTAGATGGTAAGCCGAGTTGTAACAATTTTGAGTAAATTAGCGTCCTTCAATTTCGAAATATTGAAGTTTCAAGCAATTCTTAAATTTACCGTTATATGAGAATCGGCCGTTATATTAGTCCGATTTCAATAATTTTCAACGTTTTGCTTACACGTGGCAAGTACAATAACCATACCGAGTTTGGTACAAATTGGTAGAACGGTTACCGGTATACTTATATGTGATCATAAGTGGGCGGTGCCACTCCCATTTTCCAAAATTTTACCATAAACGTATTTCTTGGTAAAGAATTGTTGCAA
>NW_016158465.1:99009-109040 GCF_001687245.7 Rhagoletis zephyria
AAAATTATTCTCCTGTTCTGCAGTGACTTTAAGTTGATCAATAGGCATCTAGACTCATAAGTCGGAATGGGTTCAGAAAAGCGTAAGCTGCGCAAAGCAAAATATAAAAATACTTTCTGAATCCGTTCGATTCTTGCAATATGGCACTGATAATAAGGCGACCAAATAAAACAAGCGTACTCAAGTTTAGAGCGCACAAACGCGGTGTATAAAAGCTTTAGCGTATAAGGGTCAGTGAACTCTGAGCTATGACGTCTAACAAAAGCAAGCATGGCATACGATTTCGAAATGCAAAGGTTAATATGTTTTGCGAAAGTAAATTTGGAGTCAAAAGTTACCCCCAGATCTTTTATTTCACTAACCCTTGTAAGGGGCGAGTTAGATAAATGGTATGAGGTTTCAATGACGTTAACGCGTTTTGAAAAAGTAATCTGAAAACATTTTTTTAAATTAAGAGTTAACCGATTGCTATTACACCATGTACTTAAATTATCCAAATCTAATTGCATCAGTTCAGAGTCATGGTGACTGTAAATGGGTGAATAAATTTTTAAATCATCCGCATATAGTAAAAATTTTACTGTAGAAAAACAGGAGCGAATGTCATTAATAAACAATAAGAAGAAAAGTGGACCTAAGATGCTTCCCTGTGGAACACCAGAGCAGGCAACGAAAGGAGAAGACCTGACATTGTCCACAATGACCCTGCAACTGCGATTACGTAGGTACGATTCAATCCAGTTTAGAAACACTGAGTGGAAACCCATACAGGCAAGCTTATTGACCAGGACTACATGGGAAACCCGATCAAATGCTTTAGAAAAGTCCGTATATACTGTGTCAACCTGACATCCAGACTGAAAAGCTGCGATGCAGTCATCAGAAAAAATAGCTAGGTTAGTCACAGTTGAGCGTCCCGGAAGAAAGCCATGTTGCTCTGGGCATACCATATTCTTAACGAAAAATATTAATTTTTCCTGGATGATGCATTCAAAAAGCTTTGACGTGGCGGAAAGTTTTTCAATAATAATACCCAATAGTCTATTTCACCATTTTTTAATACTAACGATATTTTATTGGTGGCCCAATTGCATTTTTCGAGGTTTTTGTGGGTTTTTGGCGGACCTATAAATTATAGTTGCAATGAAGAAATGGTTAGATAAACAATTGGGCATTAAACAGAGTTTTCTGGTGAAAAAATATTGATTTTTAACTATTCTATACCATTTCTACGCAAAGTTGTTTTTCCCCATATAAAAAACATGGAAAACTTTGGGCGCTTTGAGCGACCTCTAAATATTCTTTTGATTTCAAAGTAAAAAAAATAAGGGTATATTTTTTCGGGTAGAGCAACCTAGGGCGCGAGAGCATACAAATTCCGACTTTACTTTTTCACATGCATTTTTTTGGACCACCCTAATGAACACACATAGTTGCATATACAATTGGCACAAAAATGGTATGCAAGTGCGCTGCTTGTTGGCCCACACGACCCCTCAGTCAATATGTTCATCTTTCATTGCATTTTGCCACTGGCATTGAGCTGTTGTTTGCAGATTGGATTCGTTTGTTTTATTTTATTGGTAGGTTTATTATTATTTGATTTTGTTTTTGTTTTTGAGTGCTTGGTTGGTTGCTCGGTTGATTGGTGCGTGGCTTTGGCTGTTGGTGTCGTTGCGCAGGCGCGAATGTGTCTATTTTAATTTGAATAAAAACGCCTTGAAAATGTCTGTGGCAAAAATGAAAGAAAAATACTATTTGCAGTCTCCTACCGATCTTCCTTCTTCCCAGGCGAATTTTACTTGATTAAATTTTTAATTTATTTTTGGTGCATACTTCTTAGGCATACTGACAGCAGTCGATGTGATTTCCTGTCTTCTGTATGGCTGTCATTATTGTTCAATTGCTCCTTGAAGCGAGCTGTCGATAATGTAAAAATGGGAGGATCATGAGGGCCTGTCCCTCACAGGTTTGATTTTGGAAATAATAAAATGGCATTACATGATCTTCTGTCCGATAATGGCTTATGAGGTCATCGCTTGCTAGCAAAATAAACTACAAACCATAGTTTGAAAAATTAGCAACCTCAAAAATGAAACTTATGAGAACCTTTTGGGCTATACTAACATCTGCGAAACAACTGAGCACCCTGGTTTCGGGACGTTAGAATGGAATATGGCCACCATAGGTATCATCGACCATTCACTGTGTATATTTTGCTTGAGAGATAAGGATGGCACACATCACTTTATTTGCAGCTGTCTGGTCTTCGCCAGGCTCCATTTTTGGTCAGTTTTATTAAGAATGGACCTGCTACGTTCACTTTCCTACGACAAAACTGGTATGGTTCATGCTCATGACTTTTTCCCCGTCCTCTTAATCGGTTCTAAGTACAATGGCCAACTAGTATGCCTGAGTACTTTGAAAATTATTTTGCTTTTTCCAACCTAGCCCAATTCCATGCTATTCCGATACATTCGATACAGCGAATGGAGCTTTGTGGCTCGACTTTTGGAACTTTTTCTAAATGTTTTGTCTTGCTGCCATGGCGCTTGCCTTCGGCTGGCTTGCGTCTAAATGAATTGATGCTTTTAAAGAGCTTATTACGAAATTCATCTGCCATTCGAAGGCGGCAAACACTTATGGATCCATCCATTTCGATGACACGCGCCACAAATTCTAGGAGAGTCCTTCGGTCTTTGTCTTAATTCCGAAAATTCGAAACTCTTTTGCGGGGTTTTTGACACGGTTGAGAATATAGTCGTTTGGTTGGCATCTTTACAACGTCTATACCTCCAGTTAGCTGTAAACGGCGACGATGCCAGCCCAGCGGCAACTCTACTAAACTTTGTTGACTTTTTATAACGCTATCAAACAGCCTTCTTATATTGCCAAATCGTGCGAACATCACTTTGAAACTCCCTTTTTAAACACGCATACAGCTTGTGTGGTTAACTTTATGACTTGCATACAATTTTCGTAAAATCCAAAAATGCCTAAAGTTTATAGGCTGGTCTTTCACCATTTTCACTAAACACTTCCCGACGTGCATGTCTACCCAAATATAAATAAAATCGAGGAAACTAAATGCGTTTCGCGGCGCTGTGTAATTTCGCACACATAATCACGCCAACCCCGCTGTCCGCCCACCAACACAATCTGCAACAACAAATAATAAGAATAGCTTAGCCGCAGGTCATTGGTGCGACGAGCGGTAAGATTAATTTTATGTCGGCGGCGCCGCGGATGACGATGACGGTGGCGATGGCAATGGCGGCGATGATGCAACACCCATCGCAGAAACCAACCAACCGATTAAACAAGCAAACCAATGAACGAATAAATGGACGACTAACTCTGATCGATCGAACAGCCCGCTGGCGGATATCAATAAAATTTATAGTAGCCACTCAGCAGACTAGTTGGCGGTTGGCGGTTGGTGGTTGGTGGTTTGCCGGTTGAAAGTTGATCAAAAAACGAACGAATGAAAGTGGGAGAGTTGTGGGCATAGGTGGTGGTAGCGGTGGTAAACTCTGATCGCGCCAATAACAAAAAAAGAAAATCGCTCAACAAGCGACACGACAGCCAAAAACAAATTACTGTAATTTATTTTGCACAAAACTAGAAACGATTGAATAGCGGAAAAAAATCGATGCAATCAAACAATTTTGGGCGCAGGAAAAATTCGAAACTGCCAACAAAAAAGGCAACGCTTCGATTTTTCCTTCAACAAAATGAGACTCTTGTCGTTTTGGTTATGCGGCTTCGAGTTGAATTTTTTAGAGGCGGAAAAGTCGATTTTTTGTTGACTTAAATTTTTTAAATAACAAATACGATTTTTTCACAAAAGCATTGAATATCTCACGAATTTGTTTAATCTTTTTTTCTTTCAATGCGCTTTGGGAAGTTTGCACAATGGAGGGAACAATCAATATGAAATTGTTTTGTGATTTTAACTTTTAACGATTTGCCAATAAAGGCGAACAAAGAAGAGCCAAGAATGCAAAACAGTCAACTAGCAATTTCTCCTAAAAAGTATGTGTGGACCTTAGGGTGGTCAAAAAAAAAATAATAATAGAAAGCCGGAATTTTAATGCACTAGGATTATTCTACATCGGATAAAAAATACGTTTTTTTTTACAAAAAATGTTTAGACGTCGCTCAAAGCCTTACAATTTTTTTATGTATTTTAAATGGTGAAAAAAAAACACTTTTTCATAGAAATGGTGTTGAGATCTTGAAAATCAATACGTGTCGATCGGAAAACTCTGTTTTTCTTCATGAGACTTGTTTATTTAACAATTTTTGATTATTAACTATTTTTACAGGTCCTCCAAAAGCCCCAAAAATACAATGGAGGGACCCAAAAAAAAAAATAGTTAGTATTAAAAAATGGTAAAATTAACAATTAGGTATTGTTGTTGAAAGTCTCCCGAAGAGAAGCGGACTTTTCCGATCAAAAAAATATTGATTTTCAAGAACTCTATACCATTTCCACGAATTTTTCTTTACATATAAAATACATGGACAACTTTGAGCGACCTCTAAGTATTTTTTGATTTCGAAATAAAACAGGGGTATATTTTTTCGATATAGAACAGTCCTTGGGGTGAGCATTAAAATTCGGAATTTACCTACTTCTTTTTCACATGCATTTTGGGACCACACTGATGTACATTGTATGTAGTAAGCGCATATATACAAAAATGCAAATCTAGCCACAACTTTTTTCCAATAACTTAGCGTAACTTAGTGCGAAAAACTGGCAGTCGAGCGGTTGACTGCAGTCTCAAAACAATTTTTTGTACTTATGCAGTTAAACCGTTGGCTAAATTAATACACACACAATCCGAAAACTTGGAAAGTTTCATATGAAAAATCTGTTTGTGGGTTGCAAATTCGGTGGGAGGTAATACATACTAATATACATTTTGAAAGTCGTTTTTTTCTGAAAGCAAAGCTCGAGAACGGATGTTCTGTTTTTTTTTGAAATTTCGGACAGGTAATTCAAAAACCTTGCGATATAATAAGGGGCGTGGCACCTCCCACACAAAAACAATTTGACCCGCTAGGTGGCGCTGGAGTCGAGTTATAAAAACCGATTTATGAGCCGATTTGGCTGTCATTTAGGATACCTGTTGGGTAATGGTAAGCGCAATACTATTGCAAAAATAGCCGCAAGGGGGCGCTGGATTCGGGTTACTGTCAAAAATCCTCAAGTGAGAAAAAGTGCCGTGGATGTCCGATTACATCTACCTGTTGCACATCTGTGTATATCGAATTCCCGAATTCACGTGTGTTTTGATTGCCCCAATGAATGTAATTTACTAATAAATATTACTCTGCGTTAAAGCTTCGTTTGGAGACACCAGGATGGAGGTGTCCAGCGGTCAATCTAACCCTACCCGACCCTATTAAGCTGGCATTTCAGGGTACTATTTTATATATATATAAGGAAAATTTGAAAGTTAGGGGGGCTCGAGCACCCTCCTGCCCCTACCTGGCTACGCCCATGTTGGTTTATGTCCATAAATGTAGCATACGGAAAATGTGGATGTGAGGATATGTTCGGCACATCCTTCTAACTTTTTCCAAAAATACATATATGGCGTATTAAGTGACTGCAAAGGGTATGTTGTATATTTCTCTGCACAAATTATGCTGCTTTAGCTTTGGTGATGGGGTCCAATCACAACCGCTTCTACCGCGGATGAAAAGTTGCTTCTTTAAATAGGATTTAGTGGAGAGTGCGGTAGGGTTAAGAGAAGTGTGATCGTAACCGGTGTAACAATGCCTTTAGTGTAAGCTACTGTCTTTCCAGCGCGTTTGGAAAGCTTTGCATTTTTTTTTTAAGAATATTTTTCACAAACACTGTCAAAATGTTGCAAGGAAAGAAGTTCTCTGAAAGATTGGGACGCATGCATTTAATTATCAACGTATGACACACTGATTTAAACAATAAATTTTATTTAAAGTAAATAGATGATGTTTTTATTATTTCATTAAATATTTTTATCCACTGCAATTCATAACTGTGCGCGTCACTGAGTCACTCGGCCAGTTGAACGAGTTACCGCAACACATAGCGTGTGTCCAAAGCCACTGGGTAGTTGTGCGATGATGGTGCCTATTTACTGGTTGCATGCCACCACCACCGGCACCGCCACCACCACCACCACCAACACTAACAACAACATGCTACGCCGGCATTTCGTGCAACTTTGCAGATGAGGCTTCGGGGCAATTTGTGTGTATGTATGTAAGCGAACGCAAATTGGCAACAAGCAAACATGCCGAGTCACCAAACGCTATTTGTACACATCTCCTCACCAATGAAACGAGCCATCGGCCGACTGAATATTAGTCGCAGTTATAAATTTTATGAGCCGCCAAAGTGATCAGCGTTTCAGCCTGAATTTTTCATTTGCATTTGCCCTTCGGGAGCGAGTGATGTTTTGTGGGTTGAATTTTAGCGTTCATGTACTGTTTGTTTACTCTTTAATTTTATTTTAATTTTCCGTTTTTTTGTATGTCGTTGCAACAACGCGGCCGGTGCGTGTCACATCGCCATCAATTGCTGCACTAACGGTTTTTGCGGTGTGTTGCCGCAACAACATTGTCAGCGGCAGCGGCAGCGGCAACGGCAGCGGCATACGTACATATTCTGCGGGCCATTTTCAAAATGCATTCACCAAAAACCAAATATGTAATGCCGCTTAGCTGAATGTTTTTTGTATCGATTGTTGTTTAATCTGTTGATTTAGGTTGTTGTTGTTGCTGTTGTTATTTGCGGCCGCAAAACTTTAAACAAACAGCGAAATTCCGATGTTTTTAGTGTTTATTTTTTTTACTTCTGCTGCTTTAGTGTTGTTGCAGTTGTTTGACGATGTCCTGCCGGCGGCCGCTAGCCACCATCAAAAGCCGTGGTTGGTTGGCTGGCTGGCTGGCCACGCGAGCAAATGAGCGAGCAGCGAACGGCAAATGAGCGAGTGAATGCACGCGCATGCGCACATGTTTACGTCAAACGTTTACCGTTTGACATTTCGCGTTTTTGGGAGGCGCATGCTCGCATACAAACACACACACGCACACGCAATTACATACATATGTAAGTATTTGCATTTCAGCTTTACCCACAACGCACGAAATACGGAAGAGTGCATTTTTTGCAGTTTTTTTTCTCGCCTTTCATTCTCTGGCATTTTTGCTGCTTCTATTTGCCTTTCTTTCTTGTGCTTTTCAGCGCCTTTAACCATTTGTTTGCTCTTGTTCTTATATCTACTCTGTGTTATTTATTTTCTTATTGTTGCTGTTGTTGTCGCCATCAATAAAACCAAAATTGGTAAGAATCAATGCATTTAATGCGTGCGTGGCCGCTGACCGCGCCACATGTCAATTGTAATTGTGAAATTGAGAAATTGACGGCAATCGCTGGGCGACGGAAAAGCAGTGGTAGAACAAAGCTAACCACAAAAAAAAAAATAAAAAATTTTGTAAAAAATTAAAGAGCTTCGTCTTTCCTAATAAGGTTATTTGGAGCGCCCAAGCATGTCAACGCCAGGCAATTGACAGTTTAGCGGATGACAAAAGGTAAGCGCGTTTGCAAGCAGCGCACGCACAACGCCCGTTGACAGGATGATGATGAAGAAGCTGGTGGAGTAGGCAATAAAAGTTGGCATTTGAGTACGGTTCTTTAAAGAAATGGTATGGGCGATTTAACAGTAATATAATTTGAGTCGCTAAATATTGATTCTTTGCATAATAAAAAGGTATCCCATATAGNATATCTACTCTGTGTTATTTATTTTCTTATTGTTGCTGTTGTTGTCGCCATCAATAAAACCAAAATTGGTAAGAATCAATGCATTTAATGCGTGCGTGGCCGCTGACCGCGCCACATGTCAATTGTAATTGTGAAATTGAGAAATTGACGGCAATCGCTGGGCGACGGAAAAGCAGTGGTAGAACAAAGCTAACCACAAAAAAAAAAATAAAAAATTTTGTAAAAAATTAAAGAGCTTCGTCTTTCCTAATAAGGTTATTTGGAGCGCCCAAGCATGTCAACGCCAGGCAATTGACAGTTTAGCGGATGACAAAAGGTAAGCGCGTTTGCAAGCAGCGCACGCACAACGCCCGTTGACAGGATGATGATGAAGAAGCTGGTGGAGTAGGCAATAAAAGTTGGCATTTGAGTACGGTTCTTTAAAGAAATGGTATGGGCGCTTTAACAGTAATATAATTTGAGTCGCTAAATATTGATTCTTTGCATAATAAATAGGTATCCCATATATATACGCCGCATTACGGGCGATGAGAGAGAATTCGGCACTTGTTAAGACTTAATATAAAAAGTGTCTGTTTGTTGTAAATATTTAGTATTTCTTAATAAAAAAATTAACATTACTTTTAGATTTTTTAAAACTTTAAGCTTCAAGAATGGTTCTTGCAGAGGCGATTATGAAATCTGGAACAGATATCCAGAGTACACTTGCGATACAGGTGTTCCAGTTGAAGAAACCAGAAGGGGCTAATTACAATGACTCGACTAAAACGAAATGAAAACATCATTAACGCGCAACAATGCAACAGGACCCGACGGCACACTAGTTGCAATGAGCGCAGAAGGCGATGAGCTGATAAGACAAAAGTTAGTCTCCTTCCAGAGGCGTCAAGTCTATTCCTTCGATGGATTGAGGTGCAAGGATAATTTTAAGAGCTGGAGATTCTGCGTCCATTCGTACGATATAACCAAGGCAGCGGACTTATTGTATGAGAAGTAGGTGGAGTTCGTTCATCAATCTCTTACTCAGTCCAAAGTAACACCTGTTGGCAGGAGTGATGCTCCATCGCATTTCATGGCTAATAGTTGTTATCCGTGCTAACGCTTTTTCGAATTTTTAACTGTCAAAAGTGGCATGAATGTTGAAGCTCAAAATCACCAAGAGAAGATACTTTATCTTTCCCTCGTTTGCCACCAGGCTCATTTGATTTGCCTCCATATACAACTGGGAAAAGTTAGAACAAACGGAGCTGTTGTTCAGACTTATGATGTTGATATCATCCACATACTCCAGCAATTGTAAGCTCTAGTAAAAAATTATCTATGAGAGATTGAGTTCTGCGTCCCTTACTACCCCCTCAAGCAAAAGATTAAAGGAAGTCAGACGATAGCGATTCGCCCTATTTGAAAGCTACTTTATTATTGAACAGTCCTCTTGGATATGCTGAGGAGAGATGTTTTAGAGCAGGTGTGATACACGCCGCAACGAAACAAAGGTGGCGCCTTCAGCGGACCGCTAATACTCTCTTTGTCGATTTGACAGCATCCACCCTTTCGCTAACGTCACATTCGTGTTTTTCGCACTAGTGATGAATATTGATATTTCATATTGTACTTATTTGCCGAAAAGTTCTTCAAAATTATTCTTTACTCTCTAATTCTTTCACAAATTAGACGTCGCACCGGGCTGCTCTCAGATCGATTAGCGCAATCTTGTATTCTATCATTCTTGGCTGTGATAATCGAGTGGCCGGCCGTTTGTTTGTTTCCAGTATTTCTTCGTTGATTGATCATTGGTCAACCTGGCATTAAAGTTGCCAAGCACAAATTTGTTATCGTGCCGGTGGACGTACTCTAAGGACGCTCATAGACACGGTGGGCAGGAAGCAAAGATAGGTTGCATAAAAATGTCGACAAAAACTGAAAGCAGGGTTGTATTTGTTGATATTTTTAGGTTAAGAATCCCTTTGAATTGAAATCCTAGCTGCTCCTGTTTTAAAGATATCCACATTTTACATAGTTATGATAGGACCGACTTTTGAGAAATACAAAATCTTCGATAAATCATTAAATATTGAAGCTAATTTATTCAAAATTGATGCTTGCAACAATTCTTTACCAAGAAATACGTTTATGGTAAAATTTTGGAAAATGGGAGTGGCACCGCCCACTTATGATCACATATAAGTATATCAGTAACCGTTCTATCAATTGGTACCAAACTCGGTATTTTTATTGTTCTTTCCACATA
>NW_016158465.1:111175-131416 GCF_001687245.7 Rhagoletis zephyria
GCGAAAGAGAAAAACATCCTTGTGCATTAAATATTCAACAATGTATGTGTGAGTAAATGTGTGTATATATATTAAGCAAAACGTTGAAAATTATTGAAATCGGACTAAAATAACGGCCGATTCTCATATAACGGTAAATTTAAGAAATGCTTGAAACTTCAATATTTCGAAATTGAAGGACGCTAATTTACTCAAAATTGATACACCTCGGCTTACCATCTAGCGGAAGGTTTCGGAAGGGTGAAAAAACATATATTTAATACTTGCGCCGGGTATTTAATGTTCGGCTCCGCCCGAACTTAGACTTTCTTACTTGTTTGTATTATTTTTATCGGTGAATTAGTAAACCTATCATCAATGCCAAAAATATTCAAGAAGAGAAATAGTTATGGTTCCGTAAGTATGTAATTATTAAAAATTATATCATTATTGTAATCCAATAGGAAATAAAGCAACACGTAAGATTGGCCTCTTGGTTGGGCTTAAGAAAGCCGCTTCGTAATTCTTTTTGTCCCTGGGCAAGCCATCTTTTTGTCTGGCAGTCAGGGTCTGGTCTCAAACATATTACAAGCAGAAGGTTACTGAATACTACAGTAGCTGTAACACCGTTAGAGAAAACCAAAAAATTTGAAAACATTACTATTTTAGTTTGCTAGAGAGACCCATCAAATATTTACAAGATAATATTTTTGTTAAGGAACAACAACTTACTATATATATATATATATATATAGGGTTTTAAGGAGCATCAGCGGTCGGAAGTGATCTACGCAGCCTTGCGTTCTGATTCGCAGAACGTGGCTGACACAGTTAGAATTGGCCGACCGTTGAAAATCACTTGGCTAAGTTTTTCGTCGATAAACCACAGAACTTCTAGACCGATGGAATTATGAAGCTACTCAAAAGATGGAAAAATTTCATAAATAATAATGGCCATGATATAAATTCTATTTCGAAATCCGCTTAGACTTTTCATATTCAAAAATCCACCAAGACTTTTCATATGATCCCAACGAATAAACTCACTCAGTTGCGTGCCAGCTGCCAATTCCTTAAATCTCAAACAAATTTAGACCATTCCTCTTTAAAGTGTTCTATATAAATTTTACTATTAGAACATGCTGCGCTTTTTTTGGGTAGTCGCAAAAAATATCACAAGTTTAAGCCAAATTAAAGGATCTAGTTAGACTAGAATTGAGAAACGAAATTAATTATTTTCCCCGCTATGGAGCTTTCTACTTTTTCAATCCTCTCTTGAGCATAAATTAGCTGCTTTTAGAGAACTCTTTTGAAGCGAAATTCATCAGTTTTGGAATTTTCGAAAACATATTCCTAAAATGGCATGAAAGAAATGAAGTTGCCGATTTGTCACCACAGCAATGAATCGGCGACTTGCCAAATTGTTTGTCATTGGCAATTGTTTCCCCTTTCTCATCTTTCGCATGGTGGCTCTTTGATTGTGAACTGAAAATTGTACGACATTGGCTTTTATAAAGTGCTAAGGATTCTGGGAAGTTAGAAATTATGAAAATACACTTTTGTGAATTACTTGACTTTACTTCCTTCGATCTGCCGAAGGGCAATTAAAAAGTTTCTGAAAATTTTAGATATTGTAACACCTGGTAATTATTAATTATTAAAGCGGTTTCTTATTCCACACTGCATCCATACAAAGTTAATGGTATGATTTCCCAAGGCTATCAAAGAAAACTCAAATCAGGCACCAACACCGATGATGCAACGCCTCGGAGGCACATTAAAATTTCGCATAACATAGCCAGCTGTTGCGTTTATTGCTTGCCCGTACCATAAATGGGCGCCCGAGCCTCCATAAATGGTGACGAACGCGAGGAATTTTTTGTAAGTGCAAGTACATATGTACTATACGTATATATGCTTGTGTGTATTCATTCGATTTGCTTGCTTTTGTTACTGCAGTTTAGTATTGCAAAGGTGGACAAACAAATTAAAATTGCCTAATAAAAAATGTCGCAATTTTATTACGAATATGATTGCAAAAACTCCGATGACACTTGTGTACGTTGTGTTTGTCTGCGCAAACAAGTGTAGAAGTAATGAAAAAAGATGCAGGGAATAAGTTAAGCATGTCTTGTACCTATATATATATATGTATATCATTTCATATCAATATATGCTTATATGTCCGAACAATTATTTATGTATGCATAATTGCAAAGTTGCCGTGAAAAAGTGCTATAAACTTGCAAAAAGTGCTGACGCATTGAAGGCGGCGCAAACTAATAGTATAGTCGAGAAAATTGAACAAAAGTATGAAGATTTCTAAATATTCTTAATGATTTTCAAGTTGAATATTCTGCAAACCACTATGACGCTATTTGTTTTAGCTTTCATTTCAGCGAATCAATTGACGGACGCCAACGACGAAATGGATTTCTCACGAATTCAAAGGAAAAATTCCAAACTCAGTTGTTTATTTTTTTTTTAACAATTTGCCATATTTTTAATTAAAATATCCAAGCAATAAAAAGGCAAAATTATAAATTAAAAATGGTAATACAAAAAATATAAATCGAAACAACAAAACAGAGATGGGCATTCAGTGAGCTGCAACAAAGGAGGAGTGGCAGCAGCGGCGACAGCTGATGAGGGTTAAAGGCAGCAGCAGGCTGAGAGAGCCGCAACGGAACGAGCGGCTAACCAGACAACCGCCACTAATTCGCCCAGCCATTTTGGCCAAATTTTAACAGGGCGTAACCAAAGGCAAACCGAAAGTCATGGCCACTAACAGTGGGAAATCAATTAGCATAGGTACACTGACGCCAGGTCAGCAAATATTCTGCACATACTATGTGTGATTCGCATGAGAGAGGCAATAACGTAAGGTAAAGTGCAAATCAAGCCTTTTCAATGAGATAATGCATAATATCTTCGCTTATACATCTAAGCAGCGTCCGCAGGTGTTTTACGTGGCTACTTTCCGGTGCTCAAACACGCAGGGTCAGGTCAAGCTCTGCCACATTTGGGTTTAAACCATAACCACATCGATACTCCGTAGCCGTATTCTGAGGGCTCCAGTTCCCCGTCAGTCCTCGGAGCCGACGCTCCTATCAGTCGAATTACAATACTACTCTGAGCTGGTGGACATCGACACACTGCTTACTCTGCACATCTCCGCCTCTCAAACGCGTGGAGGGCGCACCAAAGATCGTACTGTACAGCCAGGCATTTAAACCACATTCTGTCGAGATTATCACATTCGAGTACCTCAACATCTGCAAGCTGCACATTCGCATTTTCAAGAATCTTAGCTTAATTTAAATCCTATAAACATATATAAGGATATCGAAGGATAAAAATTGCAAAGCATATTTTTCTTGAATTTATTTTTTCGATGTCTTTGAGAAAAATCCTGCCGACCTATTAAAAATTTAAAGATGCAGATTTACTAGAAATGCATTCAAATATGGCAAACATATCGAATTTTTCGCATTTCCAAAGTTTTCATGGGCGACTAAGTCAAGTTATTAACTAAAACTACAACTAAAAGTCGGCACTGGTTATCGTTATCCTGCAGCCATACAACTTCATATATATGCCAGTTAGGCCAAGAACCAAACATACCCTCCATATCAAAATTTGCAAAAAAAAAATTCCATGCCATCTAACTCGAGTTAGATCCAATCATCCGTCAATTAGTTGCCTTTCAAGTTCGTTCAATTTTAATGGTGTGATGGCGAGTGTATGCAAATATGTACTGATGTAAAACAATAACGAAATATTTGAAACACAATTAACAAAAACCGCCAAATATGATTTTAAAAAATATGCTTGCAATCTTGTTTTTTTGTTGCTTTTTTTTTGTTTTTGAATTACATGTCAGTTGATATACAATTACAATACCTGCCTCTTTGCTGTTAACGTCGTTGTTAGATTTTTTCTTATTTTGTTTATCAAATCTCTTTTCGTGAATTCCGCATTGCTTATAGATTTACCGACACTGATAATCGCTTTGAAATTGGCCACATTAGACATCATTAAACCATTAATAGTCAAGTGGCATGATGTATTCACACTGTCGCTTTACATACATACATACATACATACAAACATACAATACTTTATATTTTTCATGAGATTGTTTTTATTATTATTGGTCGAATTTATATGTATATGTATGTACGTATTGTATATTTTTAAGCATGAAAACAAACATTTGAAGGTTGGCACCTGACTCTGCATTAATTAGTTTGTGTTAGTTTTAACCTAACTGAAGTAATAGTAGATTACATTTATTTTATTTCAAGAAAAATAGCGGAAGTGGGTTCGTTTTAATTTTTTTCTAACAAGCTTCGTTTTCAAAGCTGTTGCTCTTTTTACAAGCTTTTTTTATAGTTTCTTTCATCGCAGCCTTATTGGTTCCATAAATTAAATCTAGTCTATTCCACGCTAGGAACGAGCAGGCTCTATGTGATTTGCTTCCGATTTGTGGCATATTTTCTGCTTCACGGCCATTTAATTATTTCACCAGTATAGGCAGGCCCAAATCAGCCAACCGACTGGAACGAGTGCAAAGGGTCGCCCTAATTGGAATTAGTGGGTCACTTCCCACCACTCCAAGGATAGCTCTGAACGTGATGCCAGGCATCGTACCAGTAAACATTGCAGGCAAAGTGCTGCGGGCCGCGCTATCTACTCTGCCAGCCAAGCGGCAGCTATTGTGTATTGTTTTGAAATTTTAAGATTTTTTTTTTTTTTTTTAATAAGCTTTATCACGAATTTTATTTTGCCCGATTCGGTTCACTTCATTCATTTTTGGTTTCCATGTCTTTACTATGGGCGGAATACAAATTTTCGGGTGAATTTTTTCTTCGTGCGAAACTCAGGATAAGGCAGAATAATTTTAGATACTTCAAAATGTTTAACGGGGAAAAAGGTTCTTCTTGCAGAATTTCGCGTTGCAATATCGCTGGCGACAGATATGGACTATATAGTGGTTGATTTCATTAAATCCAGCTTCGCCCAGGGCCGGGGGGAAAGTAAAGGCATTCTTTTGTAGCACAGTGAAATTGCTAAAAATTGATTAAAAGTCGGGGTTTTATTGGCCCGTTGCCAGGCTGCAACCTTTCCACTACGCTTAGCTAGAGAGTTTTACTCATACATATTCAGGTACTCAGAAGTCTTTGTTTCAGCAATAAAAAAAATTCAATTGATGTTTCAGTCAAAAATAAAGCTTGAAAGTATGCAAAAACATACATACATAATCGAAGATTTAGATGGGCGATGAAAATAACAACGTGTGCTGGATAGTTGGCAATAACTGATTTTAAACAATGACAAAAAATTGATCAGCCGAAAAGACAATTTAATATTTAGCGCTGTAATTGGAGAGATCCTTGAGCACGTGCAAACTAAAGAATGCGCAATCAAATACAAATTGACGTATATATATGTATATAATATGTATGCCCATATGCAATACAGGGTAATACAACAATAATCCATTTAGTCGCCTTAACCATACAGTCATAGTAAAACTTTCAAATATGCTTAGAGTACAACGGTACTAAGTCCACACTAAGCAAGAAATAACATGATTTTTTTTTTTCAAAAAATCTCTTGGTTTTTCTATCTTAGCGATTAATAATTGTTTAACAGAAAAAGTACTTAAAAAAAAAATTTTGTCATGAAATTAGTTTGAGCCAGGGTTTCAAAATGCTGTATTTGTTTCTATTTAATTTCGAAAGCAAAGCAACAACAGTTCATAAAAAAATCAAAAACATACTAAACTTTTTAATGTACCACAGTTCCATAAATGTACTAAAAAAAGTAGAAAATTATTTTCCCTACCCCATAGAAATTGCCTTGATAAGTTTTGAAATCGGACAGTAACCATAACTAAATACATTTTAGTTTATATTTTTATACCGACTGTTGTCACTACTGGAATATTTTGATAAGTGGAATTAGCACCTACGATAGGTATTTCGGCATTGCTTGAGACCTTGTGGTACTTGAAAATGGTATAAACAGTAGACCCTTAGAGCACCCTGTTCACTTGTGTAGTATGCGTATTCATACTGTTATTTGGTTTTTCATATATATATATGTAAGTATGTATGTTCAAATTTGCAGTTATGTTATTAAATAAGAGGGGGACGATGTATGAAAAAATATTGTTTGCACATTTTCGAGTGGCCAGCAATTAAATGATGGCAACTGCAACTCCAACAAAAGTTGTATATTCATACATATAAAGATAATAAAGAAATGCAACCAATAAATGGCAAATTTTTAGTCGAACGGCAAAAGTGAATCGGTCACGGCCAGCAGCAATGCGGCGCGCTTGGAAATGGCAAGCGATTTAATAGCATTATATCAAACATTGGTGTCGGCGTGGCCACTGGCGCCTGACCACATGCAATTTTTAAAGCTTTTCCGCTCCACAAATATCCAGAGCTTGACGCCCATAATGTCCTGCGTGCGCTCTTCTCGTGCTGTTATGTATATGTAAATGGATTTATGATTTAATGAACGATTGTTAAATCACAGCAAAATCTAAATGGTTTTTATAATAAAAAAAAAAAAACTTCGGATTATAAAATTTGGCAAAATTTATATTTATGCGTATGAGTGCGCAAATAAGTAATTCGCTAATGGGCATAAGTGCAACAGGTATTTACGGATATTGTATGTCAAGTGTTTTAAAACTACGCTTGACTTTATATGAGGAGGTCTTGGCTTCAGAAGGACGCAACATTCGTTTCAAAGTGTATATATTAAAAAAAAAAGTGAGCCATTCTATGAACATCAGTGCAGCCAAAAAACAAAAATGGGTACATAAATGTTATATATGTATTTGATATATGTTTATAGGTGAAATGATCTCAATTTTTAAATTAGTACTTTTCTGTGCTTTTCGCCTTTTTAATATATTTCTTGTTATTTTTAATAACCAAGTAAATTCCACGCAGTTCTCTGGCACACTGAAATTTATGACTAACTTGCTTCTTATTAAATTACTGGGGCACGGACCACTTTTCACACTGCACTCTGCATTCATGATCGAAAAAGCTCTTTCGGCAAATGAATTACTATTTTTTTTTTTTAATTTTTACCGTTAGGCGAAATCCCAAAAAAATTTGCCAGATAAATGTAGCAATTCTTCCACGTTTAGGTTATCCAAATTATCTTTAAGTTAAGCACGTTTAAAATTTTTTCATCTTCATTGAAAGTACCTACAAAATCCGGACATTTGAAAATTTTTGTTAAACAGAAAAAAGTGGCGTGTACTGGAATTGAATCTGAGGTCCGAACGCTCTCAAAATCAGGGGCAAAATGCAAAAAAAGCATTAAAATCGCAATTTATGTTCAGAGTCAAATAGTAAACTATGGAAATTCATATCGCTTGAAAGTATATATTTGAAATTATTTCCACAAAAAAATTTGTTTCACAACCGTTTAACTACGGGGGCATGCTGGTTTAAATTTTTGTTAACTAAAAGTCAAACGTTATTCGGTGCAGCTTATATGTTGCTGTACACTAAAACTGTACACTTCGTTTAGCGCCACTCGATCAGCTTATGTTTGCATTTTTTTAATTTTAAGTAAACTTTTTTTCCTGCTTGTAGCATTTGTCTTTAATAGTAGTTCACACTTTGTCGTCGTATAACAGATTACTTTCGCTCTTAGCTTGTGTGTGTTGTTTCGCTTATCTTAATTGTTGTTGGAATATTAATTGTGTGACACCTGCTTCGAATTTTGTGCATTTCGCACAGTGCAACAGTTGCGCTGAAAAGCAGCATTAAGGCAAACAACAACAACAACAACAGATATCGCCATCAGCGACTGCCATCTTAGCCTTTCTGGCATTTATTGCCTGCCATTGTACAAATTGTAGTTAAATAAGCCGCGAGGTAGCTCACTGTCACTACTGTTGACCCGCTGCTGCACTCGTATCTCGCCATTTTGGACGACGTTCACTCGTTCGACATTGTTGACAAATTAATAGATTGTTGCTGGCACATGAAACGGATGCGCAATGGCAATATTTCTGCGGCCTCAATGCTTTTGCTGCACCTTCACTGCTTCACCTAACCTGTAGCTGCCTACCTCTCCACATCTTCTACTTTTGTTACCTCACTCATTCATTCTGAGTTGTTTTTTGATAATGACAACACTTATTGTCGCCTCCGTTGTTTGTTTTTGTTTTTTTGTTTTGTTTTGCTTTCTGTTGCTGGTGCTTACTCAACGCTTAAGCATTTTATGGCTGCATAACAACACTGATCCGTTGTTGGTTGTTTTTTTTTTATCGCCGCTGTTGTTGTTACCTTTTATTGTTGGTTGTACCGTCATTATCAGTTACACAGTTACAGTCAAAGCGAAAAGCCACCGCTCACTCGCTTACTTGTGTATAGCTTGAGTTATGGGTTGCCTCAACCGTTGCTGTTTTTTTTCGCTGCTGTTTATAGGCAATTGTTGCTACTATTCGTTTACAAGCAACACTTACATATTTATCGCACTGATAATTCGCTTTGCCAGCGTTTTATTTCCAGCTGCTTAACAGCTCAACTCCGCGCATATTTTTGAAGAGCACTCCGCTCTTTTTAACAATTTTCGCATTGAATATTACCTTTATTGTTTAACCTTCTTTTCCACAGATACTACGATATATGTATTTGTCTCGAACATTTTTGCTCGTTGTTGCAATTTGTCTTGTATTGCCTGCAATTTCCTCGCTCTACGCAATGATGTTGTTGCTGCTATTGTTGTTTAAAATTGGATTATTACAATGCATTTGTAATCATTGAGCATATTGCCGGCTTTACTTGTTGGCAATTTATAGCAAATACATACATACGTACGTATTCGTATGTGTGTGCGCTAGCGGTTGAATGAACACTGCAGGGATACCGCGGACTAGTGAATCAAATTTCTAGTTCCGTACTAGGTCTTTATCGCCAAAAAGGAACTAGTCCGATAGGAACTATATCCCCACCAGTCCAAAATCGGCGAAAAGTGGTACTTTTAAGAAACTAATTTTTTCAGTTCTTTTCACTACAAATCGATATCTAAAGTGACGAATTTAGAAATGGTTCGGAACTATAGAAAAAGTGATGCAGAACGAACTAGATCCTATTTGTCGAATTTAGAACTATTTCGGAACCATCGAATAAGGGATGCAGCGGGAGGCTTGTTTACTTTACATAGATATGTGTTCGGCGGCTTTTTCGTTCAAATACGCTTCTATTCTGTGCTTCGCAGATGCTATTTCATAGTTTGGTAATACAAAACAAAGCTTTGTGTTAACATATTAACATCTTGGGGCCATCTGGAATCTAACCAATAACAGCGAGCACCTCAGCTACAGTAAGGTAAGTAAACGTACATTTCTTACAATCATTCAAACAAATTAAATTTCAAATTGAAAAAACGTTTCTTTGAAAATAATGTAAAATCGCACACGGAAGAACCGAAAAGATTGAAAAATCATGATACTTTTTTCTTTCGTCTGTCGATTTTAGAACTGGTTCGGAACTATAGAATTTAGGACTAGTTCGGAACTATCGAAAAAGTGATGCGGCGGAGGGCAATTGACACTTCCTAGGACATCGTCATGTTAAATTCGCCAGTTGCTTGCATGCAAAATAGATTTATCGCGAACCAGTACTGGGTCTAAATGCACTAGAAGCGCCCCAGTTCAGAACTAGAGATTTTCCCCACAGGGAATGACTGAATGAATGCATCGGTGAATGGTTAAATGGGTGAGTACTTCTCGCGAGAGCATCTAGCCATCGTTTACTGAAATTGAACGATTTATTGTTGGCAGGTGGAAATCTCCTTCATAGATTACCAATGTTATACATATCTATTGAGCTGGTTTAATGCTATTCTTGGTATTGTGATTAAAATAAGATGTATTGAGGTGATCAGCAGGTTGTTGAAAGACTTGTTCGCTATTGCGAAAAATTACTACTTAAATTTATAGATAAATAGGCTTTGAGTACAATTTTTGCTATAGAGAAAGGATTCTTAAGTGATTTCGTGGCTTTCCGAAATTATTTGATCAGTTTTTTCCCCTTTCCAACTACACACATACCTACGAAAGATTCAGGAAGAACATTGGTCTACAGCCATAAAAAAGTCTTGCACGAAATTCATATTTCTTTTGTACCCTGCGTACCCTCCTTACGTCCTACCGATCGAAGAGCGCTTCAAACGTACCACGGGTGGACCGAAAGAACGTAGGACCCGGATATCTAATGCTTGTCTCATAAACTGAACACGTACAGATTCAGTTAATCATTGTACTAAAGCTAAATTAAGGAATAACAATGACGGCGGCTGTGGTTTGGTGGTTATAGGTGCGTACTACCACATCGTAGGACCTGGGTTCGATCCCTGGTCCATGCAACATCTAAATTAGAAAAAAATGTTCGCCCCTACGCAGGCAATAGCAAACCCCTGGAATGGAATTGCGTGTGGCCAGAGAAGTCAAAAAAAAAAAAACTTTTTCCAAGCGCTCGGACAGTATTGCCCATTGTACTTGAGTCGTGGGACATTATTGCTTCTCTGCAACCTTACCAGACTCCTTTATGAAACTTAGCAGTTTGCTGCGGGAAAGATAATGTCTCTTGTCTATTCTGAATACATACGACCCAAAAATGTACCCTCTAAGTCTAGCAAGGACCGGAAAGTGGCAGTGAAAATGTACACAGTGGATCGTCGATGATGCCTATGGTGACCATATGTGGTCCCCATGGATTTTGCCACGCAATAAGTCCTATCAGAGCTCTTAGATCATTCGTTCTTTGTCTTACATCCCTAGACTATTTTTAAAGAGGTGCGAGCCAATTATCTAGTCTACCACTTTCACTATTATAAAGACTTCCAATCGAAAGACCGTTTCCATTGCACTCTAAAGAGTAAAGCATCTGAAGTTGCTATCCATCCCCAGTACCGTTTTTAGTCTTTGAGCCGTCGGTATTGAAAGATTTCACCGAGCTTCCTAGTGTCTGGATCTCTCCATTGCTCCCTTGTAACGGCGAAATTTAGGTGGAGTTCTGCACTCGTTGCAATTTGTCATCAAAAAAAGTAAAAATTGTGATTATTCCAAAAGTTAGGGGGTACGCCCTACTTAGATATCGACGGCGTCGTCAATAATGTTATCCCAGATGCGACCGTTAACGCCGTAATTCGCTTATATCATGCGCTAATAGTACTTGTCCGCCAGCTCTACCTAAAGAACTAAGTATGTGTTAATGGATCCATAAATGGGGAAGGTGTCTGCAACTAGATACGCAACACGGGGCAACCTGGAGGGCGTTGTCCTCTCTACACTCCTTTGGGACTTAATTGCGAAAACTCAGTTGCTATAATTGCCAAATACAGGGTGGCAGGACGTTTCCCAAGCTGTTAATCACGCGCTGAAGAGAGTGGCAAAGCAATCCGTGTTTTATGCGATCTATCCCTAGTCTAGAGAAACTGGCCAAAGTGTCAATACGGCAAAAACGGGCTTGGTCCTCTTTCCAAAAAAAAAAAACGAAAATGGTACAGCTCCAGTTTTCTTCGTTTAACAATGTTATATTTTGGGATCATTCTGGATGAAGCGCACTGGAAGGAAAAACTGTCCTAAATACCTTTGAACCATTTGAAGGAAAAAAAGTGATTTGAAACGCCACATGGTTCAAAAAAATAGCATTTTTTGTAGCGTTTGTTGAGTTAGAGCGCAATTTTCATGAACTATTGAGCTAAATTGTAGAAATTGTTAACCAATTTCAAAGCCCAGAATATCAAGATATATCGGTGTTAGCGATTTGGTGTTCTAGAACTTTGTTATTTACATTTTTTCTATAGCTCTTGGTATTTACGAGAAAAGGGCAAAAAGACGCCAATTTCACGAAAAAATTGGGTTTAGTGACCCGTACTTTCTCCCTGGTGGGAGTTAGAGTTACGTCGCAATGGACACTTTTGTAGAGCATTCAATTCTGAAGAAACTCTTTCACTGACCAAGATTATACTGTAAAATGCCTCTGAGATGAAGAATTTTGAAAAAAACAATAAAATCAATAAAAAAATTAATTTTAAGGGCTCAAATTTTCAGTAAATTTTTTTTGGGGATTTCTTACCAAATATCGAGGTGGGAGTGATACAAAATTTTTGCCCCAAAAAGCACCCTAATGAATATCCGAAAACTTGGAAAGTTGCTCCTTTACACGCAACCAATCACGTTTTAGAACTTCATTTCGGCCATTTACCCATTTGCATTTATTTTTATTATTTTTTGGCTTCAACCCAACCGCTGATAATGTTACCGTTAGCAGTCGCTATCGCGTCAGCTTTTTTCGCTGATCCCCTCTCTGTCAACACTTTTCCAGCCATCACGAAAAATGCTAACACATGCCTTTTCGCTCATTGGGCGGGCAGGTAAATGCAGTTCCGATTGCGGTCATATGCATCATGTAGCATGCCACACACTTGTAGCGGAAAGTGTTGTGTAAGTTGATTTACCCGAAGGTGTTGCGAGCGATTATTTATTTCTTGTTGGCACTGCTACGCTGGCAGGCAACACTTGTTGTTACTGCTGCTGCTGCTGTTGTTGTTGTTGTTGCTGTTGTCAGCAGTATGGTGACAAAATCGCGTGGGCCATAAATTGTTAAGTGATATCGCTGTCGCTGAAACGCTTCGCATTGATGTAACTGTTTTTGCTGTTAATTTTGCTGCCAGCTGTTTTCTCGTTCATCGCCGCTCAGTGCGCAAATTGTCGCAACGCACCTTCAGCAACATAAACACATAGTTGCTCTCTGTTGACAAGGTTGTTGTTGGTTGATACATAGTACCCCCTACACATCTACACACTTCCGTTAGTTTACCAGCGAATTATGATAGTTGGCGAACGCTGTGCAAGGACCCAATAACAGTTAACGTAAATAAACGTAAATTGCACATAAACCAAGTTTAATTAGAAAACTCCTTCCTTTCTTGCCGTATACCCGATTGAGATGGTGTCTCAACCCTTACCTCCAATATTTTACTTGAAGCCACCACTAGTATTCCGCAGCCGCAAAAAAAGGTCTTTAGACTAAGGGACTCAAAACTGTGGACGCAGACCAATTACGGGTGTGCAGCGATCTTGAACTTAATTAATGGAGGACGATATAACGGAACCAAGACCAATTTAGACGCCGAAACTGATTACCTCCCGACATTCTGGGATTTTAGTCTTAAGATTTCCATACTTTTTCCAACTAAGGAAGATTGACAATGTGGCCTAGTGCGGGTAAATGATGGTATTCCCATCTTCACCGATGGCTCAAAGACGGAAAAAGGTATCGACTCGGGTGTGTAATCCAAGGACCTTTAGAAAAGATAATCATATCGCTTTCGTGATAACTGTAGTGTCTTTCAGGAGGAGATCTTTTCCATAGATAAGGCAACTTGTCTTATACGAGACACTCTCAGGGAACATATTACTCGACAGCCAGGCGGCATTGGACACATTGGACTCCAAGATACTAAAATCGAAAAGGTTGCACGGTGTCATGCATTGCTGGCGTCAAAGCCTCTGCTGAGTTCCTGGACATAACAATATCGAAGGGAACGAAATAGCCGATGGCCGGACAGAGCTCAGAAATGCAGGTTAGCTAAGCGGATAACTCCCTACTACTACCGATTTCTTTATTATAACGGGCTAATTAAGAATACACCACAGCCGTAACTAATGGCCGATGGATCAATGGGGATGACTGTGAGATCTCAAGATCCTTTTGGCCAAGACTCAATAACAGTCGCAATGAAGAATTATTGGCGCTAAAAAATCTGCAGTGCTCCATTGATGGCGTATACCAACAAGCTCACTCTGCAGAAGTTGTCGGAAGGAGGAAGAAGAGGAATCGATCCACAGCTTCCTTTGTCAAGTCTCTCCAGACAAGGCGTCTCAAGCACTTGAGATCACAATAGTTGGGGGAGATGTGGAAACATCGGAGCTCCAGAGCCTCATCTGGGATAGTGACTGGTTCATGACGTACTATACTAACAATATAGAATATCTTCGGTTAGCAGGATGTGCCTCCTCCTGGCACTCACAATGGGCAAGTCTGCCTCCGGGTGAAAGTACGAGTTATTCATGCGCGAATTTCTAACCTAATATAACCTACGGTAGCGAGAATATAAATAGGGAAATGAGATATTAGAAAGTTTGTACTTTTATTATTTGCGAAAATATAGCTTATCAATTATCTAAAAAAGTCATGTAAAACTAAATTTTAAACTTTTTAAAACGATTTCTAGAGTGTGCAGTTATGTAGGCCATTACATTTTAAAACATAACGAAATTGTATTACTCTGGGTGTCTGATCACTCTTGGAGTAACTAGGTGTTAGGCATTTGCGAGTTATAGCTCCACCACCTATGGCCATCAAAGCCATCTTAGAGGGTCTCACTGTGTATTTGCTTGAGTTGAGCATATGGAGCTGCAGATAATACTGGCAACCCAACTCGAGGCCCTCCACCCTTTAAGAGGATGGGACGGCGTTCCCATCGCCTTTGCAAGGATTAGGTATGCGGTTTTTTCAATAATGTGTTCAGAGACGAAATTTACTCCTAGCTAATACTTAAAATAAATAAGATTGTTATAAACTTTAGAAATGGGGCGTGGCGCCGACCACATTACGGCTACAAAGGTGTATCTCGGTAACCGCTTTATAGATTTATACCAAACTTGGTTCAAGTGTTTCATTATACTTATATAAATATTCAAATCCAATTAAAGAAGCAAAAAGTAATTATATAATATTTTATAAGATACAGTTGGTGATATGATGTTGTAGCCTGCAAGCTGATTTCATAAAATAAATGCAAAAAATTCGTTACGTCGTAACCTTATTACCCAAAATTATTATTTAAAATGGAACAATTCTTTAATTAACCAATTATGTACATACATATAACCATGCATAAATATTTCCCTATTGGAAAATCATGAACTCCATAAATGCCATGGAGCTCCGTCATGCGGAACAAGTCATTACCAAGCTTTTAATTTACTATAATAAAGCTAACTGTACATTCAAACTCAACCACAAACTGCTTGACATGGCTTTTATTGCATACGGTGGCTCAATTACGAATCAAATTAATTTGTTAAGAATCTGAAAATTTCAAAAATTACCAGCAATTTTAATAAAAACAATGAAACAGGTCAAGTAGTTGACCAACTGTGATGTAGACGCTCATAAATATATAAGCATAAATAAACATACATACATACGTGTGTTTGCATGTACGGACCAATAGACAAAAAACAAAAACTTGTTGGCTGAGTTGTAAATTGTTGTCGGCAATTATTTGGCCAGTCAATTGCATGGAATTACTGAGTTCAAAATAAAGTTGCTGGAAGTATTTAGATACAAAAAAAAAAAAATATTTCAAACATGGCTCATGCAAAAATGTTAGTACCAAGATACAATTTATTGTATAGTATAGTATAGTATCGCTGAAAACGTATGGTATGAAATGGATTAAGCGGATGTCATAGATTTTGAACAAAAATGGACGCAATATAAACTGTGGATAAATAAAAAAATAATAAATAACAACTGGCGAAAAAATAAATAGGGTATACATTTATTTTCTCATCTGAATGTAAAGTGTTTCCATAGAAATAGTCTTATATCCAGTAAAACTAGGGAAAATCTGATGACGCATCACATCCCATCCCAGTTCCTATAGATTTTGAGGGATCCTTCTTTTGATCGGGTTCTTATTTTGTAGTAATTCGAAGATAAGCGTTACGTCGAGACCAAATTGATTTGCGAGATCTAAGTCCACACTCCTAAGGCGCAATCAGGTCGTTGTCGGTGGGCTTTAGTTTTTCACACAAAGTTATCTATAAGACCTTTTAACCTATGCTTAGAAGGCTGGTGCGGCGGTAGTAGGCATGTATGGCGGCAACGCCTTTCTTGCGGATTAGGCAGACCAAACTTAAATTCCCGTTGTCCGGCCATATTTTGCCCGGGTTCGTATTCGCCACTACTTTCAGTGCTGCTACCATTCAGTAGCGTGGAAAAGTTTTCCCTCCATAATTTAAGTACATTCTGCACATCGGTAACTAGATCGCCATGGTCGTTCTTACAGAATGTGTTGGAACTTTCCGTAAGTCGGGTAACTCTATGGTAGACTTTTTGGGCGTTTTTCCTGTCGGCCAGTAATTCCAGCTCTTCACACTCCGGTATTTCGGCGACTCTCTTCTTATTACGGCAAATACATCTCGTTTCCCCGTTCAGTTCTCCATAACCGTCGCACATAGTTCGCGGTTCGCCCGATCGCTCGTGGCCATGTAGGCGGCATATTTTTTTCTCTAATCTCGATGAAATCCGACTACTTCATCGACGGCAGTATGTTATGCGTGGGTAATGGGATTCCACTGCTGGCCTATATCGGTTTGTTGAACAGTGCTCTCGGAGAGCCTGTCTGATAGTAGAGTAACGAATACATTGGCTGTCTTCGACGTTGGGATTTCCTTGTGTTATTAGACGCATATTTTTTTCGGCACAGAGGCGGGTGCGTATCTTTGCTGCAACAAGGAGGTGGTCCGAGTCGATGCTTGGCTCTCGGAATGTACGTACGTCTAAAACACTAGAAGCGTGCCTTCCGTCTATCATGATCGGTTTGGTTTCTCGTTTTTCGATCTGGAGGCAGCCACGTTGCTTGATGGATATTTTTATGCTGGAACGTATAACTGCATACCACCATGTTTCGGGCCCCTGCGAAGTCGATTAGTCTCAGCTCGTTATGGACTTCGTCATGGAGGCTGAATTTTCCAACGGTGGTTCTAAAGATCCCTTCCTTGGCCACCCTGCCACTGAAGTTGCTAAGCACGATTTTTATATAGGTACATATATTGTGATGGGGAAATACATACATATATGAAATATTAAAGAAATTAACCCCAATGTATTGAAAGGAAAATAATGAATTTAAGTATAGGAAATATAGAGAAATCGTAGTCAGTATGTGGTTCACTGATTGGAATTGCAGCTCTGCGAGCCTGCGGCTTTTTCTTTTCATCGGGGTTTAAAATTATAGCCTACAGGGCGTAAAGAAGTCTTAATACTTTCAATAAAGAAACGTACATGCAGTTTAAGTAGTTTCCATTAATTAGACTTAACTAAATTTGCTAATAGAGTGTGCCACCTGCACCAAAGATGGACCCAGAGACCGTAGACTTTTACTATGTATTTCATCTATATATGTACGTCCAGTGTATATTACAAACGTTATCCAAACCTTATCCAAACCTTCATATAACATGAATTAGAAATTGAATTGTTTAAAATAAATTGGATAAAAAATTTATAATTTTGACTAAAGTTTTAATTTGAGTGTGTACACATTTTTATAACAAAATCAGACCCTTGCACATTCAGGCACAAATTTTTCAGCAGCTCAGCTTGTGGCAGCTGCAACAACTTTGTCAGGAAGCAATTAACAGCATAAAATACTTGGGCAGTTCGGATGGAGCGGGCGACTGTTTGAACTACGCACGTCGAGCAAAAAAAAAAATAAAAACAACAATAAAATGCCGATACAAATATGTATGTATACAAGATACGTAACAAATCCATAGTATATATATACGTATTCACAGGGTTCTAACAATCCATGTGTGGCCGCGGAATTGTGAAAAAAAAATCACTAGCAATTCATCTCTTGCCACTTTGGAGCTGGGTTATGATTTCTGTGTTGAATATTTGAAAATTATGGTCCACTTTGGGGCGGCTCCAAGAAAAGTAATCACGTCCGTTGCAACGAGCAACGAGCAACTATCCAGCCAAGTAACATTTCAGCATTGCATACACACACCTACTCTGTCACATGCACACCTCCGCCGGCGCCGCTGCCGCCTTCTATAACTATGCGCCAGCAGCCAGCAGCAATCAAACAAACGATCCAAATTTACGTAACAAGCCGCTAATAACATAGCAGCGCCAACAAACATACCTGGCGAAGCGCACAAGCTAACTTAAATTAAATGTATGTACGTATGTACGTACGTAAGTACCCTGCAGTGAAAAGCCAAATCAATCAGTAAAAATACAAGTTCATTAACTAGTATGTGCTAAAGCCTAAAGGCCTACCAGTTCAATAACTTCAGCGTTGCCAAAGCCAAAAGTAAAACCCAATTAATTATTTTTCTCACAAATTTCGGCTATGGCGTCGCTTGAAAACTACCGGTTCTGGTTCTGATATCGTAGGTTCGAGTCCGCTTGGAGGTGGTAAAGATTTTTCAAATTAAATCAATGTGACTCAACACTTGTGCCATAAAGTAAAAAATTAAGCAACATTTATTTTTTTTACTAAATTTCAAAATAACAACAAAACCACTAAATAGAAAATGAAATTGAATCCCGTGCCTCAGGAGTACCACGCCAGTGCTTTTCTCTGTCGGCCGTTGCGACTGTTAGAGTGCCGCGAGCAAAATGGCATACTTATGCTTATCAAGGGGTATCATAGGCAGACTATCTCATCAACTCTTATGGTGCTACTAGTATTTTTTACTAGTAGATACTGATGCATAGCCAGACAATTGACATCTCATAAGACACCGTCATTTTAAAAATACCAGTCGCCAGCATTAAAAAGGGATAGAACGTGAACTAGTTGGAATGAAACGCCAACTATCTACAATTGCGCAACTAGTAGCTTTCCCTGCAGGGTATGTTTACACGTTCATACGTATAGGCACGTATGAGTACGCACACATGCAAGATGACCAAACGACTGGGCGACCGACAATCCGGACGAACAGCCAAGCGATTTGCAGCTACAGTGGCGCATGCGCATTAGACATGCGAGCACTCTCAGCTAAAGTCACTAAGGCAATTGTTAGTCAGCTCGGTTGGTTGACTGGAAGGCTAGCCGACCGGTAGGTTGGTTACTTGGGAGGCGTACAAGCGGGCGGACAAGCGAAATACTGCACGAACGGACATTTGGAACTGGTGAACAAATGGCTGGACGCCGTCGATAATTGATTGATTGCAGCCAGCCAGGCATTCAACCAGCCAAGCAGTCAACCAAAGCCAATGTGCTCCAGACAGGTAAACTGTGGGGCGGAAGGGAGGCGGCTGACTGCCCGTCAACCAACTATGTAGCTGGAGAGTTTGGCATTCAAGCGTTCTGGCATTCTGGCATTCTAGCAGGCTGCAGACCACGACACGCCGCCAGTCAACCGACCAAACGACCGCAGTCAGGCAGGCGGGCAAGCAGGAAATTGTTGGTTTCAACAGCCTCTCGAAAGTTGATTTCTGTTGTGTTGCACATGCATACACACACACGTTNAGGCTGTTCTGGTGCTGTTCACAAAAAGGTATAAGCCGTCCCTAAGTAGGTACTCCCATATAGACAAAACTCTTAGTAAAAACACACGGGCCCGCCGTGTGGGCCCGTCCAAAACTTTTTGGTCGAACATGGAGTCTGAGCTCAAAATTGATAGAATGGCTATACTACCCCAAAGTTCTTCCGATTTTAGCTGGTGGCGAAAAACATTGCACAAACTGCTATATCACGTTTTTAAGAAATCTAAATGATGGTTCTACTCTGGTTTACCGGATCAATAAGAACTTGCTCAACCACGACGTTAGAGTCCTTGGTTGAACGCCATATTTTAGTTCAAGCAGCAGCAGTTTCGAGGTATTTGCAAGTGCGAATTTCTGATTGTATTCTTCATAAAAAGATGCAACATAGGTATTTTGCGCGAAACACCAGGTCTAGGAATTTTGGACTTCTCAGACTCCATGCTTTGGAAGGAAATTCAAAAATGGAGAGCAGAACAGATGCGGATGTCTATGTACCCGGCATCAAACTTTCCATCGCAATGGGCATTTGGTCCACAGCCTTTCAGGACCAGTTGCTAGCAATCTCAATTTGTGCTAAATTTAACCTCGGAAAGAGAGCAATATTTTCAGACTCCCAGTCTGCCATCGGTGCCCCGTAACGAGTGACTTGACACTCCCCAACTCTTGGCAACAAGGAAAACTGTAATAATATGCTGGGGGCCAGGATACTGCGGTATTGAAGGTAACGAGATCACCGATGAACGGTCTAGGGAAGGATCATCGTTTGTCTTTGTGGGAGCGGAACCTTTTTGCAGGATTCAGTTGGCCCTCCTCCAGACTCATAACAAAAGGCTGGACAAACTCAGTACGCAGTAAGTACATGGGAGAGGTAGGCTCCTTACCATTTACAGGAAAGGTATACGTCTTT
>NW_016158466.1:0-29135 GCF_001687245.7 Rhagoletis zephyria
GCTTGTTTTTGGTTATAACTTCTTTACTATTGGTCGGGCAAAAAACTTAGTAACAGTTTTAGCTAGAACTCTCGAGGGGCTACTCAGAAGTCTCAACAGAACTCCGAAAAAACCAATGAAATTTTTTTTAAATTTTGCCCCTTGTTTTTGTTTATAACTTTTTGACTATTTTTCGGACAAAAAGCTTTATAAGAGTTTTGGTTAGAATTCTCGGGGAGCTACTCAGAACTCTCAACAGAACTCTGAAAACACAAATACAATTTTTTTGTCAATAAAAATTTGTCCCTTGTTTATGCTCATATCTTTTATCTATTGGTCGGAAAAAAGCTTTATAAGAGCTTTGGTTAGAACTCTCGAGGGGCTACTCAGAACTCTCATCGTAACGCTGAAAAAACAAATTAAACATTTTGTTAATAAAATTTTGCCCTTGTTTTTGCTTATAACTTTTTTACTATTGGTCGGACGAAAAAACTTTACAAGAGTTTTAGTTAGAACTCTCGAGGGGCTACTCATAACTCTCAACAGAACTCTGAAAAAACAAATAACATTTTTTGTTAATCAAAATTTGCCCCTTGCTTTTGCTTATAAATTGTTTAATATTGGTCGGACAGAAAGCTTTATAGGAGTTTTGGTTAGGATTCTCGGGGGGCTTATCAGAACTCTCAACAGAAACCTGAAAAACAAAAGAAATTTTTTTGTTAATAAAAATTTGCCCCATGTTTTTGCTTATAACTCTCTTACTATTGGTCGGACAAAAAGTTTTGTAAGAGTTTTGGTTTGAATTTTCGGGGGCTACTCAGAAAAGCTCTGAAAAACAAATGAAATATGTTGTTAATAAAATTTTGCCCTTTTTTTGCTTATAACTTTTTTACTAATGGTCGGACGAAAAAACCTTACAAGAGTTTTAGTTAGAACTCTCAAGGGGCTACTCAAAACTCTCAACAGAACTCTGAAAAAACAAATAAAAATTTTTTGTTAAAAAAAATTTCCCCCTTGTTTTTGCTTATAATTTTTTACTATTGGTCGGAAAAAAAACCTTTATAAGAGTTTAGGTTAGAAGTCTCAGGGGGCTACTCAGAACTCTCAACAAAACGGAAACAAATGAAATTTTTTTGTTTTTAAAAATTTGCCCCTTGTTTTTGGCTACAACTTCTTTACTATTGGTCGGGCAAAAAACTTTATAAGAGTTTTCGCTAGAACTCTCGGGGGGCTACTCAGAACTCTTAACATAACTCCGAAAAAATAAATGAACCTTTTGTTAATAAAAATTTGCCCCTTATATCTGCTTATAACTTTTTTACTATTAGTCGGACAAAAATCTTTATAAGAATTTTGGTTAGAATTCTCGCGGGCTACTCAGAACTCTTAACAGAACTCTGAAAAACAAATACAATTTTTTTGTTAATAAAAATTTGCCCCATGTTTTTGCTTATAACATTTTTTCTATTGGTCGGACAAAAAGCTTTATAAAAGTTTTGGTTAGAATTCTCGCGGGCTACTCAGAACTCTCAACAGAACTCTGAAAAACAAATTAAATTTTTTTGTTAATAAAATTTTGCCCCTTGTTTTCCCTTATAACTTTTTTACTATTGGACGGGCAAAAAACTTTATAAGAGTTTTAGTTAGAACTCTCGAGGGGCTACTCAGAGCTCTTAACAGAACTCCGAATAAACAAATGAAATTTTTTGTTAATAAAATTTTACCCCTTGTTTTTTTATAAGTTTTTTACTATTGGTCGGACAAAAAGGCTTTATAAGAGTTTTGGTCAGAATTCTCGGGGGGCTACTCAGAACTCTCAGCAGAACTCTGAAAAACAAATACAACTATTTGTCAATAAAAATTTGCCCCTTGTTTATGCTTTTTTCTATTGGTCGGAAAAAAAACTTTTTAAGAGCGCCAACGTAACTCTGAAAAAAAAATTAAATTTTTTTTTAGAGACATAGCTCCGATCCGGGTCTTTATTAAACATGTACTTGGTTTGAAATATGTATATATTGAGAAGGAGTGTTAGAATAGTACTTGCGATATTTTCTACTATTGTATTAGAAAGCAATATATAATATTTCCATTTGATTCAGTTATCATATAAACATCAAAAAGAGAAAATTTGTTACTGAATTTCATTATACAAATTTTCTTCATTCACAAATATACGTTCGAGTTGAGAAGACATTCAGCTTTCTTATTCTTTTGATAACCTTGCGAGATCCTTTCGAACACAAATTAAATTTTTTTGTTAATAAAATTTTGCCCCTTGTTTTCACTTATAACTTTTTTACTATTGGGCGGGCAAAAAGCTTTATAAGAGTTTTAGTTAGAACTCTCGAGGGGCTACTCAGAGCTCTCAACAGAACTCCGAATAAACAAATGAAATTTTTTGTTAATAAAATTTTGCCCCTTGTTTCTTTATAAGTTGTTTACTATTGGTCGGACAAAAAGGCTTTATAAGAGTTTTGGTCAAAATTCTCGGGGGGCTACTCAGAACTCTCAGCAGAACTCTGAAAAACAAATACAACTTTTTGTCAATANTGGTCGGACAAAAAACTTTATAAGAATTTTGGTTAGAACTCTCAAGGGGCTAATCAGAATTTTCAACAGAGCTCTGAAAAACAAATTAAATTTTTTGTTAATAAAATTTTGCCCCTTGTTTTTGCTTATAACTTTTTTTAACTGGTGGTCGGACGAAAAGCTTAACAAGAGTTTTAGTTAGAACTCTCAAGGGGCTACTCATAACTCTCAACAGAGCTCTGAAAAACAAATTAGATTTTTGTTGTTAATAAAAATTTGCCCCCTGTTTTTGCTTATAACTTCTTTACTATTGGTCGGACGAAAACTTTATAAGAGTTTTGGTTAGAACTCTCAAAGGTCTAATCAGAACTTTCGACAGAGCTCTGGCAAACAAATGAAATTTTTTGTTAATAAAATTTTGCCACTTGTTTTTGGTTATAACTCTTTACTATTGGTCGGGCAAAAAACTGTATAAGAGTTTCAGCTAGAACTCTCGAGGGGCTACTCAGAACTCTCACCAGAACTCTGAAAAAACAAATGAAATTGTTTTGTTAATAAAAATTTGCCCCATGTTTTTGCTTATAACCTTTTTTCTATTGGTCGGACAAAAAGCTTTATAAGAGTTTTGGTTAGAATTCTCGCGGGCTACTCAGAACTCTCAACATAACTCTGAAGAAACAATTGAAATTTTTTANTTTATAAGAGTTTTAGTTAGAACTCTCGAGGGGCTACTCAGAGCTCTTAACAGAACTCCGAATAAACAAATGAAATTTTTTGTTAATAAAATTTTGCCCCTTGTTTTTTTATAAGTTTTTTACGATTGGTGGGACAAAAAGGCTTTATAAGAGTTTTGGTCAGAATTCTCGGGGGGCTACTCAGAACTCTCAGCAGAACTTTGAAAAACAAATACAACTATTTGTCAATAAAAGTTTGCCCCTTGTTTATGCTTTTTTCTATTGGTCGGAGAAAAAAAAACTTTTTAAGAGCGTCAACGTAACTCTGNTATTTGTCAATAAAAATTTGCCCCTTGTTTATGCTTTTTTCTATTGGTCGGAAAAAAAACTTTTTAAGAGCGCCAACGTAACTCTGAAAAAAAAATTAAATTTTTTTTTGTAATAAAATTTTGCCCCTTGTTTTTGANTTTTGCCCCTTGTTTTTGCTTATAACTTTTTTTAACTGGTGGTCGGACGAAAAGCTTAACAAGAGTTTTAGTTAGAACTCTCAAGGGGCTACTCATAACTCTCAACAGAGCTCTGAAAAACAAATTAGATTTTTGTTGTTAATAAAAATTTGCCCCCTGTTTTTGCTTATAACTTCTTTACTATTGGTCGGACAGAAAAACTTTATAAGAGTTTTGGTTAGAACTCTCAAGGGGCTAATCAGAACTTTCGACAGAGCTCTGGCAAACAAATGAAATTTTTTTGTTAATAAAATTTTGCCACTTGTTTTTGCTTAATTCTTTTTTACTATTGGTCGGGCAAAAAACTTAATAACAGTTTTAGCTAGAACTCTCGAGGGGCTACTCAGAACTCTCAACATAACTCTGAAGAAACAATTGAAATTTTTTAGGTAATAAAAATTTGCACTTGTTTTTGTTTATAACTTCTTTACTTTTGGTCCGGCAAAAAACTTTATAAGACTTTTAGCTAGAACTCTCGAGGGGCTACTCAGAACTCTCAACATAACTCTGAAAAAACAAATGAAATTTCTTTGTTAATAAAAACTTGCCCTTTGTTTTTGTTTATAACTTTTTTAATATTGGTTGAAAAACAAACTTTATAAAAGTTTTTTTAAGAACTCTCAGGGGGCTACTCAGAACTCTCAACATAACTCTGAAAAAACAAATGAAATTTCTTTGTTAATAAAAACTTGCCCTTTGTTTTTGTTTATAACTTTTTTAATATTGGTTGAAAAACAAACTTTATAAAAGTTTTTTTAAGAACTCTCAGGGGGCTACTCAGAACTCTCAACATAACTCTGAAAAAACAAATGAAATTTCTTTGTTAATAAAAACTTGCCCTTTGTTTTTGTTTATAACTTTTTTAATATTGGTTGAAAAACAAACTTTATAAAAGTTTTTTTAAGAACTCTCAGGGGGCTACTCAGAACTCTCAACAGAACTCTGAAAAAAACAAATGAAATTTTTTTGTTAATAAAAATTTGTCCCATGTTTTTGCTTATAACCTTTTTTCTATTGGTCGGACAAAAAGCTTTATAAGAGTTTTGAATAGAACTCTCAGGGGGCTACTCATAACTCTAAACAGAACACTGAAAAACAAATGAAATTTGTTTGTTAATAAAAATTTGGCCCTTGTTTTTGGTTATACTTCTTTACTATTGGTCGGGCAAAAAACTTAATAACAGTTTTAGCTAGAACTCTCGAGGGGCTACTCAGAACTCTCAACATAACTCTGAAGAAACAATTGAAATTTTTTAGTTAATAAAAATTTGCCGCTTGTTTTTGGTTATAACTTCTTTACTATTGGTCGGGCAAAAAACTTAATAACAGTTTTAGCTAGAACTCTCGAGGGGCTACTCAGAAGTCTCAACAGAACTCCGAAAAAACCAATGAAATTTTTTTGAAATTTTGCCCCTTGTTTTTGTTTATAACTTTTTGACTATTTTTCGGACAAAAAGCTTTATAAGAGTTTTGGTTAGAATTCTAGGGGAGCTACTCAGAACTCTCAACAGAACTCTGAAAACACAAATACAATTTTTTTGTCAATAAAAATTTGTCCCTTGTTTATGATCATATCTTTTATCTATTGGTCGGAAAAAAGCTTTATAAGAGCTTTGGTTAGAACTCTCGAGCGGCTACTCAGAACTCTCAACGTAACGCTGAAAAAACAAATTAAACATTTTGTTAATAAAATTTTGCCCTTGTTTTTGCTTATAACCTTTTTTCTATTGGTCGGACAAAAAGCTTTATAAGAGTTTTGAATAGAACTCTCAGGGGGCTACTCATAACTCTAAACAGAACACTGAAAAACAAATGAAATTTGTTTGTTAATAAAAATTTGTCCCATGTTTTTGCTTATAACTTTTTTACTATTGGTCGGACGAAAAAACTTTACAAGACTTTTAGTTAGAACTCTCGAGGGCTACTCATAACTCTCAACAGAACTCTGAAAAAACAAATAACATTTTTTTGTTAATCAAAATTTGCCCGTTGCTTCTGCTTATAAATTGTTTAATATTGGTCGGACAGAAAGCTTTATAGGAGTTTTGGTTAGGATTCTCGGGGGGCTTATCAGAACCCTCAACAGAAACCTGAAAAACAAATGAAATTTTTTTGTTAATAAAAATTTTCCCCTTGTTTTTGCTTATAACTTCTTTACTATTGGTCGGGCAAAAAACTTTATAATAGTTTTAGCTAGAACTCTAGAGGGGCTACTCAGAACTCTCAACAGAACTCTGAAGAAACAATTGAAATTTTTTAGTTAATAAAAATTTGCCCCTTGTTTTTGCTTATAACTTTTTTACTAATGGTCGGACGAAAAAACCTTACAAGAGTTTTAGTTAGATCTCTCAAGGGGCTACTCAGAACTCTCAACAGAACTCTGAAGAAACAATTGAAATTTTTTAGTTAATAAAAATTTGCCCCTTGTTTTTGTTTATAACTTTTTGAATATTTTTCGGACAAAAAGCTTTATAAGAGTTTTGGTTAGAATTCTAGGGGAGCTACTCAGAACTCTCAACAGAACTCTGAAAAAACAAATAAAAATTTTTTGTTAAAAAAAATTTGACCCTTGTTTTTGCTTATAACTTTTTTACTATTGGTCGGAAAAAAAAACTTTATAAGAGTTTAGGTTAGAAGTCTCAGGGGGCTACTCAGAACTCTCAACAGAACAGAAACAAATGAAATTTTTTTGTTATTAAAAATTTGCCCCTTGTTTTTGGCTACAACTTCTTTACTATTGGTCGGGCAAAAAACTTTATAAGAGTTTTAGCTAGAACTCTCGAGGGGTTACTCAGAACTCTTAACATAACTCCGAAAAAATAAATGAATCTTTTGTTAATAAAAATTTGCCCCTTATTTCTGCTTATAACATTTTTACTATTGGTCGGACAAAAAGCTTTATAAGAATTTTGGTTAGAATTCTCGCGGGCTACTCAGAACTCTCAACAGAACTCTGAAAAACAAATACAATTTTTTTGTTAATAAAATTTTGCCCCTTGTTTTTACTTATAACTTTTTTACTATTGGACGGGCAAAAAACTTTATAAGAGTTTTAGCTAGAACTCTCGAGGGGCTACCCAGAACTCTCAACAGAACACCGAAAAAAACTAACTGGTTTTTTTTGTAAATAAAATTTTGCCCCTTGTTTTTGCTTATAACTTTTTTACTAATGGTCGGACAAAAATCTTTATAAGAGTTTTGGTTAAAACTCACGAGGGGCTACTCGGAACTTTCAACAGAACTCTGAAAAACAAATGAAATTTCTTTGTTAATAAAAACTTGCCCTTTGTTTTTGTTTATAACTTTTTTACTATTGGTTGAAAAAAAAAAGCTTTATAAAAGTTTTTTTAAGAACTCTCAGGGGGCTACTCAGAACTCTCAACAGAACTCAGAAAAAACAAATGAAATTTTTTTGTTAATAAAATTTTGCCCCTTGTTTTCACTTATAACTTTTTTACTATTGGTTGAAAAAAAAAAGCTTTATAAAAGTTTTTTTAAGAACTCTCAGGGGGCTACTCAGAACTCTCAACAGAACTCAGAAAAAACAAATGAAATTTTTTGTTAATAAAATTTTGCCCCTTGTTTTCACTTATAACTTTTTTACTATTGGTTGAAAAAAAAAAGCTTTATAAAAGTTTTTTTAAGAACTCTCAGGGGGCTACTCAGAACTCTCAACAGAACTCAGAAAAAACAAATGAAATTTTTTTGTTAATAAAATTTTGCCCCTTGTTTTCACTTATAACTTTTTTACTATTGGACGGGCAAAAGACTTTATAAGAGTTTTAGTTAGAACTCTCGAGGGGCTACTCAGAGCTCTTAACAGAACTCCGAATAAACAAATGAAATTTTTTGTTAATAAAATTTTGCCCCTTGTTTTTTTATAAGTTTTTTACGATTGGTGGGACAAAAAGGCTTTATAAGAGTTTTGGTCAGAATTCTCGGGGGGCTACTCAGAACTCTCAGCAGAACTTTGAAAAACAAATACAACTATTTGTCAATAAAAGTTTGCCCCTTGTTTATGCTTTTTTCTATTGGTCGGAGAAAAAAAAACTTTTTAAGAGCGTCAACGTAACTCTGAAAAAAATTAAATTTTTTTTTGTAATAAAATTTTGCCCCTTGTTTTTGATTATAACTTTTTTTAACTGGTGGTCGGACGAAAAGCTTAACAAGAGTTTTAGTTAGAACTCTCAAGGGGCTACTCATAACTCTCAACAGAGCTCTGAAAAACAAATTAGATTTTTGTTGTTAATAAAAATTTGCCCCCTGTTTTTGCTTATAACTTCTTTACTATTGGTCGGACAGAAAAACTTTATAAGAGTTTTGGTTAGAACTCTCAAGGGGCTAATCAGAACTTTCGACAGAGCTCTGGCAAACAAATAAAATTTTTTTGTTAATAAAATTTTGCCACTTGTTTTTGCTTATTACTTTTTTGCTATTGGTCGGAAAAAAAACTTTATAAGAGTTTTGAATAGAACTCTCAGGGGGCTACTCAGAACTCTAAACAGAACTCTGAAAACAAATGAAATTTGTTTTTTAATAAAAATTTGGCCCTTGTTTTTGGTTATAACTCTTTACAATTGGTCGGGCAAAAAACTTTATAAGAGGTTCAGCTAGAACTCTCGAGGGGCTACTCAGAACTCTCAACATAACTCTGAAGAAACAATTGAAATTTTTTAGTTAATAAAAATTTGGCCCTTGTTTTTGGTTATAACTTCTTTACTATTGCTCGGGCAAAAAACTTAATAACAGTTTTAGCTAGAACTCTCGAGGGGCTACTCAGAACTCTTAACATAACTCTGAAGAAACAATTGAAATTTTTTAGTTAATAAAAATTTGGCACTTGTTTTTGTTTATAACTTCTTTACTTTTGGTCCGGCAAAAAACTTTATAAGAGTTTTAGCTAGAACTCTCGAGGGGCTACTCAGAACTCTTAACATAACTCTGAAGAAACAATTGAAATTTTTTAGTTAATAAAAATTTGGCACTTGTTTTTGTTTATAACTTCTTTACTTTTGGTCCGGCAAAAAACTTTATAAGAGTTTTAGCTAGAACTCTCGAGGGGCTACTCAGAACTCTCAACATAACTCTGAAAAAACAAATGCAATTTTTTTGTTAATAAAAATTTGCCCCTTGTTTATGCTTATAACTTTTTTGCTATTGGTCGGAAAAAAAACTTTATAGGAGTTTTGGTTAGGATTCTCGGGGGGCTTATCAGAACTCTCAACAGAAACCTGAAAAACAAATGAAATTTTTTTGTTAATAAAAATTTGCCCCTTGTTTTTGCTTATAACTCTTTTACTATTGGTCGGGCAAAAAACTTAATAACAGTTTTAGCTAGAACTCTCGAGGGGCTACTCAGAACTCTCAACATAACTCTGAAGAAACAATTGAAATTTTTTAGTTAATAAAAATTTGCCGCTTGTTTTTGGTTATAACTTCTTTACTATTGGTCGGGCAAAAAACTTAATAACAGTTTTAGCTAGAACTCTCGAGGGGCTACTCAGAACTCTCAACATAACTCTGAAGAAACAATTGAAATTTTTTAGTTAATAAAAATTTGCCGCTTGTTTTTGGTTATAACTTCTTTACTATTGGTCGGGCAAAAAACTTAATAACAGTTTTAGCTAGAACTCTCGAGGGGCTACTCAGAACTCTCAACATAACTCTGAAGAAACAATTGAAATTTTTTAGTTAATAAAAATTTGCCGCTTGTTTTTGGTTATAACTTCTTTACTATTGGTCGGGCAAAAAACTTAATAACAGTTTTACCTATAACTCTCGAGGGGCTACTCAGAACTCTCAACATAACTCTGAAGAAACAATTGAAATTTTTTAGTTAATAAAAATTTGCCGCTTGTTTTTGGTTATAACTTCTTTACTATTGGTCGGGCAAAAAACTTAATAACAGTTTTACCTAGAACTCTCGAGGGGCTACTCAGAAGTCTCAACAGAACTCCGAAAAAACCAATGAAATTTTTTTGAAATTTTGCCCCTTGTTTTTGTTTATAACTTTTTGACTATTTTTCGGACAAAAAGCTTTATAAGAGTTTTGGTTAGAATTCTAGGGGAGCTACTCAGAACTCTCAACAGAACTCTGAAAACACAAATACAATTTTTTTGTCAATAAAAATTTGTCCCTTGTTTATGATCATATCTTTTATCTATTGGTCTGAAAAAAGCTTTATAAGAGCTTTGGTTAGAACTCTCGAGCGGCTACTCAGAACTCTCAACGTAACGCTGAAAAAACAAACTAAACATTTTGTTAATAAAATTTTGCCCTTGTTTTTGCTTATAACTTTTTTACTATTGGTCGGACGAAAAAACTTTACAAGACCTTTAGTTAGAACTCTCGAGGGGCTACTCATAACTCTTAACAGAACTCTGAAAAAACAAATAAAATTTTTTTGTTAATCAAAATTTGCCCCTTGCTTTTGCTTATAAATTGTTTAATATTTGTCGGACAGAAAACTTTATAGGAGTTTTGGTTAGGATTCTCGGGGGGCTTATCAGAACTCTCAACAGAAACCTGAAAAACAAATGAAATTTTTTGTTAATAAAAATTTGCCCCTTGTTTTCACTTATAACTTTTTTACTATTGGTCGGACAAAAAGGCTTTATAAGAGTTTTGGTCAGAATTCTCGGGGGGCTACTCAGAACTCTCAGCAGAACTCTGAAAAACAAATACAACTATTTGTCAATAAAAATTTGCCCCTTGTTTATGCTTTTTTCTATTGGTCGGAAAAAAAAACTTTTTAAGACCTTTAGGTAGAACTCTCGAAGGGCTACACAGAACTTTCAACGTAACTCTGAAAAAAAAATTAAATTTTTAATAAAATTTTGCCCCTTGTTTTTGCTTATAACAATTTTTAACTGGTGGTCGGGCGAAAAGCTTAACAAGAGTTTTAGTTAGAACTCTCAAGGGGCTACTCATAACTCTCAACAGAGCTCTGAAAAACAAATTAGATTTTTGTTGTTAATAAAAATTTGCCCCCTGTTTTTGCTTATAACTTCTTTACTATTGGTCGGACAGAAAAACTTTATAAGAGTTTTGGTTAGAACTCTCAAGGGGCTAATCAGAACTTTCGACAGAGCTCTGGCAAACAAATGAAATTTTTTTGCTAATAAAATTTTGCCACTTGTTTTTGCTTATTACTTTTTTGCTATTGGTCGGAAAAAAAACTTTATAAGAGTTTTGAATAGAACTTCAGGGGGCTACTCAGAACTCTAAACAGAACTCTGAAAAACAAATGAAATTTGTTTGTTAATAAAAATTTGACCCTTGTTTTTGGTTATAACTCTTTACTATTGGTCGGGCAAAAAACTTTATAAGAGTTTCAGCTAGAACTCTCGAGGGGCTACTCAGAACTTTCAACATAACTCTGAAGAAACAAATGAAATTTTTTTGTTAATAAAAATTTGGCACTTGTTTTGGGTTATAACTTCTTTACTATTGGTCCGGCAAAAAACTTTATAAGAGTTTTAGCTAGAGCTCTCGAGGGGCTACTCAGAACTCTCAACATAGCTCTGAAAAAACAAATGAAATTTTTTTGTTAATAAAAATTTGCCCCTTGTTTATGCTTATAACTTTTTTGCTATTGGTCGGAAAAAAAACTTTATAACAGTTTTAGCTAGAACTCTCGAGGGGCTACTCAGAAGTCTCAACAGAACTCCGAAAAAACCAATGCAATTTTTTTGAAATTTTGCCCCTTGTTTTTGTTTATAACTTTTTGACTATTTTTCGGACAAAAACCTTTATAAGAGTTTTGGTTAGAATTCTCGGGGAGCTACTCAGAACTCTCAACAGAACTCTGAAAACACAAATACAATTTTTTTGTCAATAAAAATTTGTCCCTTGTTTATGCTCATATCTTTTATCTATTGGTCGGAAAAAAGCTTTATAAGAGCTTTCGTTAGAACTCTCGAGGGGCTACTCAGAACTCTCAACGTAACGCTGAAAAAACAAATTAAACATTTTGTTAATAAAATTTTGCCCTTGTTTTTGCTTATAACTTTTTTACTATCGGTCGGACGAAAAAACTTTACAAGAGTTTTAGTTAGAACTCTCGAGGGGCTACTCATAACTCTCAACAGAACTCTGAAAAAAACAAATGAAATTTTTTTGTTAATCAAAATTTGCCCCTTGCTTATAAATTGTTTAATATTGGTCGGACAGAAAGCTTTATAGGAGTTTTGGTTAGGATTCTCGGGGGGCTTATCAGAACTCTCAACAGAAACCTGAAAAACAAATGAAATTTTTTTTTTATAAAAATGTGCCCCTTGTTTTTGCTTATAACTCTCTTACTATTGGTCGGACAAAAAGTTTTGTAAGAGTTTTGGTTTGAATTTTCTGGGGCTACTCAGAATTTTCAACAAAGCTCAGAAAAACAAATGAAATATGTTGTTCATAAAATTTTGCCCTTTTTTTTGCTTTTAACTTTTTTACTAATGGTCGGACGAAAAAACCTTACAAGAGTTTTGTTAGAACTCTCAAGGGGCTACTCAGAACTCTCAGCAGAACAGAAACAAATGAAATTTTTTTGTTATTAAAAATTTGCCCCTTGTTTTTGGCTACAACTTCTTTACTATTGGTCGGGCAAAAAACTTTATACGAGTTTTAGCTAGAACTCTCGAGGGGCTACTCAGAACTCTTAACATAATTCCGAAAAAATAAATGAATCTTTTGTTAATAAAAATTTGCCCCTTATATCTGCTTATAACTTTTTTACTATTGGTCGGAAAAAAAGCTTTATAAGAATTTATGTTAGAATTCTCGCGGGATACTCAGAACTCTCAACAGAACTCTGAAAAACAAATTAAATTTTTTCGTTAATAAAATTTTGCCCCTTGTTTTTACTTATAACTTTTTTACTATTGGACGGGCAAAAAACTTTATAAGAGTTTTAGCTAGAACTCTCGAGGGGCTACCCAGAACTCTCAACAGAACACCGAAAAAAATTTAACTCTTTTTTTTGTTAATAAAATTTTGCCCCTTGTTTTTGCTTATAACTTTTTTACTATTGGCCGGGCAAAAAACTTTATAAGAGTTTTAGCTAGAACTCTCGAGGGGCTACCCAGAACTCTCAACAGAACACCGAAAAAAATTTAACTCTTTTTTTTGTTAATAAAATTTTGCCCCTTGTTTTTGCTTATAACTTTTTTACTATTGGTTGGACAAAAATCTTTATTAGAGTTTTGGTTAAAACTCACGAGGGGCTACTCAGAACTTTCAACAGAACTCTGAAAAACAAATGAAATTTCTTTGTTAATAAAAACTTGCCCTTTGTTTTTGTTTATAACTTTTTTACTATTGGTTGAAAAAAAAACTTTATAAAAGTTTTTTTAAGAACTCTCAGGGGGCTACTCAGAACTCTCAACAGAACTCTGAAAAAACAAATGAAATTTTTTTGTTAATAAAAATTTGCCCCATGTTTTTGCTTATAACCTTTTTTCTATTGGTCGCACAAAAAGCTTTATAAGAGTTTTGGTTTGAATTCTCGCGGGCTACTCAGAACTCTCAACAGAACTCTGAAAAAAAAAGAAAATTTTTTTGTTAATAAAATTTTGCCCCTTGTTTTCACTTATAAATTTTTACTATTGGACGGGCAAAAAACTTTATAAGAGTTTTAGTTAGAACTCTCGAGGGGCTACTCAGAGCTCTCAACAGAACTCCGAATAAACAAATGTAATTTTTTGTTAATAAAATTTTGCCCCTTGTTTTTTTATAAGTTTTTTACTATTGGTCGGACAAAAAGGCTTTTTATGAGAGTTTTGGTCAGAATTCTCGGGGGGCTGCTCAGAATTCTCAGCAGAACTCTGAAAAACAAATACAACTATTTGTCAATAAAAATTTGCCCCTTGTTTATGCTTTTTTCTATTGGTCGGAAAAAAAAACTTTTTAAAAGCTTTAGTTAGAACTCTCGAAGGGCTACTCAGAACTCTCAATAGAACTCTGAAAAACAAATACAACTATTTGTCAATAAAAATTTGCCCCTTGTTTATGCTTTTTTCTATTGGTCGGAAAAAAAAACTTTTTAAAAGCTTTAGTTAGAACTCTCGAAGGGCTACTCAGAACTGTCAACGTAACTCTGAAAAAAAAATTAAATTTTTTTTAAATAAAATTTTGCCCCTTGTTTTTGCTTATAACTTTTTTTAACTGGTGGTCGGACGAAAAGATTAACAAGAGTTTTAGTTAGAACTCTCAAGGGGCTACTCATAACTCTCAACAGAGCTCTGAAAAACAAATTAGATTTTTGTTGTTAATAAAAATTTGCCCCCTGTTTTTGCTTATAACTTCTTTACTATTGGTCGGACAGAAAAACTTTATAAAAGTTTTGGTTAGAAATCTCAAGGGGCTAATCAGAACTTTCGACAGAGCTCTGGCAAACAAATGAAATTTTTTTGCTAATAAAATTTTGCCACTTGTTTTTGCTTATTACTTTTTTGCTATTGGTCGGAAAAAAAACTTTATAAGAGTTTCAGCTAGAACCCTCGAGGGGCTACTCAGAACTCTCAACATAACTCTGAAAAAACAAATGAAATTTTTTTGTTAATAAAAATTTGGCACTTGTTTTTGGTTATAACTTCTTTACTATTGGTCCGGCAAAAAAACTTTATAAGAGTTTTAGCTAGAACTCTCGAGGGGCTACTCAGAACTCTCAACATAACTCTGAAAAAACAAATGAAATTTTTTTGTTAATAAAAATTTGGCACTTGTTTTTGGTTATAACTTCTTTACTATTGGTCCGGCAAAAAAACTTTATAAGAGTTTTAGCTAGAACTCTCGAGGGGCTACTCAGAACTCTCAACATAACTCTGAAAAAACAAATGAAATTTTTTTGTTAATAAAAATTTGCCCCTTGTTTTTGCTTATAACTTCTTTACTATTGGTCGGACAAAAAAAACTTTACAAGAGTTTTAGTTAGAACTCTCGAAGGGCTACTTAGAACTCTCAACAGAACTCTGAATAAACAAATTAAATTTTGTTGTTAATAAAAATTTGCCCCTTGTTTATGCTTATAACTTTTTTGCTATTGGTCGGAAAAAAAACTTTATAAGAGTTTTGAATAGAACTCTCAGGGGGCTACTCAGAACTCTAAACAGAACTCTGAAAAACAAATGAAATCTGTTTGTTAATAAAAATTTGGCCCTTGGTTTTGGTTATAACTCTTTACTATTGGTCGGGCAAAAAACTTTATAAGAGTTTCAGCTAGAACTCTCGAGGGGCTACTCAGAACTCTCAACATAACTCTGAAAAAACAAATGAAATTTTTTTGTTAATAATCAATATATCAATAATCAAATTTTTCCCCTTGTTTTAGTTTTTTTACTATTGGTCGGACAAAATGCTTTATAAGGCTTTTGGTTAGTATTCACGGTGTTTGCAGGCGGGCGGATCACACGGAGGATTCGCTCGCTCCCAAATATATATGGAAAGAATACAAAACAGATGCAAGTGTGTGGTTTTAGTATTTGGTATGTTTGATGCGGTTCAACAGTTGTACAATTAAAAATGAAATGTATGTTCTCACCCTATGTGGCGTAGTAGCTGGCTATCAGGTCGCAGGTCGTCTGACAAGTGATGAAGTGCCGAATAATTCAATTGCTCGCATCCACAGGACAATAGCCTTTCGTTAGGTTTCCCCTCCGAACAGTGATGGTCCAGTAGGGTAGATTTTATAACGGCGGGAAGTTCGCCGTAGCCTATATGCATGTGTGCGAGTGACTATGTGTCAGTGAACAACAAGCATTAGGGCTGTTCCGAATATTTAGGCTGATGGCCTAAACGAGGACGAGTTACGGGCTCAACTACCATGCCACATGAGGAAAGTTAAAACTTAAACCTAAACCTTGTTCGCCAGATGCTTTATCTAGACTTCTGCCGATGAAAAGAAAAGATTATTCAAAAAAGACGTGGTGTTCAATTCATTGCACTTTAATGTGAGATTAAATTTTAGAAAATATTTCATTTTTCTTTTCGATTATATATATGTATATGTTCAGTTTTGGTGGGCCCCAGATAGAATGAGCCCGAAGATTGACGCCTGCGCCAGTAAATTACCTATTGTGACCGGAGGGTTACCGCTCACCATTATGTGCGCGTATATGTCGGCGCCTAGGGTCAGACGAATCGGTGTCGCCAGGTAAAAACTGGGGTCCGCTAATCGCATAAAACGAAAAGGTGTGGCGACCTTTGGGTCAATGTTTGTGGCAGGACAGAGGCGAGTGTATCGCGCGGTGATGACCGCTTGGGTGGTTACCCGTTCCACGATCCCATATTTCCCCCGCAACGCGAGAGCGCATGTCCGGCTCCGGCCATTGTTGCGGCTTTCGACTTGGAGCTCGCGTGCCAGTTGCGCGTCTATGATGGAATTGGGAGTGCAAGGGTCGCATAACGCGCGAACCAAGTGAAATCGTCCCCCAGACTCAATTCGGACGATACCCGTCGGGGCTATAGCTTCGAATGCCCGCAGTATGGGCGTTGCTATCGCGTCGTGGGTAACACGACCGGTCCGGAAACCGTCGGGTATAGCAAGAGCCATTTTTTCAGCTGGTTGTTGTTGTTTCTGTCGTCGTTGATATGGTACATAGCGATATGCTTGGCGCCGAGGCGGACGGAAAGAACGGGTTTCCGCGCCACCCGGTTTGCCACTCTTACGTTGAAGAGGTGGTCGGAAAGAACGTGATTCCGAGCCACCCGCGCCTTTTGGTTGCAAGGGGTCAGGCAGTCTGAAAGAACTCGTTCCAGAGCCGCGCTGCCCGTGCGATCGGCAACGACTGGTTTCCGAGTCCTGCCTGGGCCTCTCATGTTGCAGCACTTCCTCTTCTTCTACTTGCCTCGCCCACGATTTCGTTTGTTTCGTGACGTGAATGGACAGCACCCCGGCTCGGTCCCGAGCCTTCGCCGTCCTCGATCGTATTAATGTGTGTTCGTTTGCCGGCGTCCTCTATATGATGTGAAGTATGATGCTTTTCGTCGCATCTATGGCAGCGGTCCTTGCTACTGCAAATTTCCGGGCGGTGAAAGGGCGACAAACAATTGGGACAATAACGGTGGATTAGGACCGCCCGCAGCCTTTCTTCAACAGTTTTGCCACGATAGAGGGGACAAAGTCGAATTCCATGGTTTTCCTCGCATAACCGGCATGGAATCGAAAACTTTTCGGCACGGTCTTCCGTCTTTGTGCGATTCGCGGTGAAACGAGTCATTCTGCAATTTGGCTATTATTTTATTTGACCGCGAATTCTTTCTCCTAGTTGGGTGGCCAGTGGCTGATGCTATGCTTCCGTATCGCAGACCAATACGTTAGAAGAAGTTATACGCAGAAAGTTGTAGGTTTATATAAATACATGTTATTATGTGATTGGTCCTTTAATAATTTTGTGGAAGTTGCCCAACGCTTCGAAGTTTTATTGAACTATTGCCCCGTTTATACGTAAGCTATTTGCAGATACAAATAATTGCAAATACCTGACTCACTGTTTATTCGACAGTGAAAACTTTTTATTTAATATTGCCTGATTATAAAAAGGCAATAATATTACCCTCAAAAAGGAAAATAAACCTAAGAATGGCGGCGTCTTGCGCTTATAGTGCCGCTAATCAATACTTATTTGCGTGATTTAGTTATTTGCAGATAAAAATTAACCCAACGTTTATACGGAAATGTTTACCATTTTGCAAATTGTTATTTGCGAGTAATACGTGCGTATAAACGTAGTATGTGATTGTTGCAGTTTGCCTTGGCAGCGAACAGAACTTTGAAAATAGTTGTCGGATCCTTGTTTCCTCGAACATACCTTGAAATCTCCAATATCGTAAAATGTGTGGTTTTGTGATGAGTTTCACCGCCTGACCTGGCACCACGAAAGAGATTTTTATTTTTTTTAATATGGATTCAAGACTGGGCTAAGCCGGAAGATAGCTCATAATTAAAAAAAAATATTTATAGTACATTTACGAAGGGTCGCACTGGCACAATCACGTATGCCAATCTTTGAGCAAATATCGTATGTCAAAATTTGGCAGTGCAATGACTTCCTGAATGGCTGAGAATTCATTCTGGATTTTCCATGCGGTAAGTGTAGTACAGTAATAGTATTTTTCAGGTACTGCACTAATAATTTTCTATTTTTTCTAAATTTCAGATTAGCGGCCACAAATAGCTGGGAAATACGAGCACACAATTGTGCGTGCTTATTATTCTCCGCGCAACAGCATATGTCGCATTTCGTTTGCGTGTTCGTTATAAACGCTCATACCTAAACTTCCATAAAAATGTCTAATTGTGGTGCTGCTAACACCATTGCCTATAAGACTAAATTCTCGGAACCGCCTAGTATAATTACTCCGGATCCGGTGCCCGCGTTGGTATTAAGAATGCCACTCGGTGGGGACAAGGGGCCCGGGTTTTGCGCAGGATGTCACGGCTTTGATGAGTTGGCCGCTTTCGACCACGAGCTCATACCGGAGCGTGTAGTCCATGCCAAAGGTAGCGGCATTTTTGGATATTTCGACGTAACGCATGACATTACGGAATATTCCTCATCAAAGGTGCTCGAAAAAGGTACACAAGCGCAGACCAAGCTAGTGGTATTCAGTACTCATTAGGAGCTCTGGCAGCGCTGAAGAGGGGGTAAGTTCTTGTTTTACATCGATGCTACCCTTTTTTTTGCAGTAGGTTGTGTTCGCTCCCCACTAGGCTAGATGACTATGAAAAAACGGAATATGGAAGTCACGAGTTTATGGTTTATGTGCTTAGCGCTTACGCACGTGAAATATTCATACATATATGTCATTGCGCAGAGCTCGGATAGTTTAAATACAATTGCACAAGTTGGCGCATATTTCCATGTTCCTAGAAAGTTGCAAATTTTACTAGGACAAATTTAATTCTCCAATGATTTGTCAGTAGAAAAGGCAGCTTCTCGCCTATGGCCGAGTGCGAATTCACCTATTAAAAGAATTGTTCCTGAGTTCTTAAGAGTCGAAATTAGCAAAGGAAGCATACTTAGAGAGATAATAGGATGTGAAAACGGTTTTTGTTAGGAGATTTCTGCGAATATGTTTCTCTTGTATGTATGTGAAGTGTAGCTCGCGGCAGATACCTCTCCTTATCGTTTGAAAATATCTTGTGTGGACTTGCATTATGACTTATATATGTCTCTTTTAGGTAGTTGGACAATTTAACCTCCAATGGGTGACTTTACTCAAAGGCGGCTGCCTGGCCGACAACACCAAATGCTTATTTTTGTTCAGCGTCGACCACCACTGCCAGAGTCATCGCTGTCTGAATATTGAATGGTATCAGCAAATGTTGTCCCGGGAAACGAGGAGTGCTCCAGTGTTGGCGAAACTTTGGTGAGTGCTAACTATCTTTTGCGCGGATCTGAGTTTGTGCACGCATACGCCTATCTATATATTTTGATGATTAGGCATGGTCGAATCTATATTTCTGTAAAAACGGGTCTAATGATTCCTTTGGTATCACAGCTATGGGCCTTCGAATGTGCAAAGGCCCCGATACACTATCCAAAAGTTTGCATTTTCTGCTAACTGGGTGAACGAATCTTGCTGGTAACTAGGGACAGTATACTAATACAGTAAATTAATCCTTTGCGCAATGCAAATGTCCGCAACTCCCCTGCTCCGAAAGTTCGATCTTGCGGACATTGCAACGGCTCTCCAATGTTTTTTTTTTTTCAAGGTGTAAAGGTGCGGCTAAACGTGGCAAAGTAAGCGCTTTTTTATACATTTTGCTGTCAAGATGCGAAATCGAAAGTCTACTTTTCCGTGCATACAACCAGCAAGTCGTTTTGCAGATTTGAGGAACACACTTTTGGAAATAAAAATTGCAAGGTGTAGCTGTAACTGAAATTATGCAAATCGTTTTCGAGAAATAATTTCAACTTGCTCATGCTGCACTAGCAATCTTCATTTTGCGGCAAGTGCTGTCAAATCAATCGAGTGTTGCCGTGTGACGCCGTTTTTTTGGCGAATTTGAATACAATTATAAAAAATGTTGAATAAAATATGAAAAATAGGTGAGAATAATTGATTCTACTGAATTGAAGTGTTTAAGCATTAAAGTATTAGACATTGTGTGACGGTTTTGTGCACATTTTAGCAGGTTTAGTAAATTTTCAGGGCATTAACTTTGTTATGATGATTCTCTAATATTACTTACTTATTCATGGTTTGACATGCGATCTCGAAGTCATTCATAGTAATAATTCTCTAGCTGGAATATTGCCCATTTTAGATGTGGGATTGCGTAGGGAGTAGGAAGTGGAATAGCTGGGTTTGTGGAGTGGAATGAAGAGTATGGAAGCTTCTTGGGAGATTGTGGTGTTCTCGTTGCAGGGCGGAAACAGGACCAATTTTGAAATTGGCCTGGTAATTTCTCCCTTAGCTGTGTCGACGTCGACTACTCTGACCCGGTTGTCGGAACCAGAATGTAGCTTGACTATTCTCCCCAACCTCCATTCGTTAGGTGGCAGGTTTTCCTCCTTAACGACGACCAGGTCCCCTTGCTTTAAGTTGGCTTGTGGATGTTTCCATTTAATGCGTTTCTGCATCTCGGTGAGGTATTCCATTTTCCATCTTCTACAAAATGTCTGATGTAGGGCCTTCAGTTTCTGCCATCGATTTACGATCGAGGCAGGATTTTCGTTTACGTCGACTTCAGGTGGGGCAAGAAGATGCCCACCTACTAGGAAAGGACCTGGAGTCAGCGGCTCCAGATCGGACGGTTCATTGGAAGAGGGGCTTAGTGGTCCTGAGTTGAGACAAGACTCAATCCGGCACAAAAGAGTACTGAACTCTTCAAAAGTATATTTATAATCGGACGCGACCTTTTTAAAGTGAGTTTTAAAACTTTTCACCCCTGCTTCCCACAAGCCGCCCATGTGAGGAGCCGCAGCGGGTATGAAATGCCATTCTAACGTTTGATGGTTGTATTTAATGAGAGTTCTTTTGCGTGCCTCAGATAAAAATGCTTTAAATTCCGATCGTAAAGATCGTGATGCTCCGACAAAGTTTGTCCCATTGTCGGAGTAAATGTTTTTTGGACATCCTCGTCTAGCAACAAATCTTGCGAAAGCGGCTAGAAAGGACGCGGTACTAAGGCCGCTGGTAGCTTCAAGGTGAATAGCTTTCGTCGAGAAGCAGACGAAAAGACAAACATAGCCCTTTGACATGCGACATCCCCTGCCTCGGTAGGATTTTATGTCAAATGGACCGGCGAAATCCACACCCGTGTTTGTGAAAGCACGGGAAAAAGTTGTGCGTTCTTTGGGAAGGATTCCCATCAGTTGGGTCTGCAAGCACTTCTTGTGAATCGTGCATACTTTACAGTTGTGGATAATGGACCTAATCATACTTTTCACTCTCGGGATCCAATATTGCGTACGTAAGAGACGTAACATCAACTGGTTTTCCCCGTGTAACGAGATTTGATGGACAAACTGCACGATAAGACGAGTTAACCTGCACTCATATGGAAGTATAATTGGATGACGCTCGTTGAAGGCCAAATCACAGCATGCGCCGAGACGACCACCCGTTCGCATAATGTCATTATTTTCGATGAATGGGTTGAGGGACAAAACTTCACTTTTCGCGTCGAGGGACCTACCCGATTTCAAGTTGCCATATTCTTCTCTATAATGTTGTTTCGGATAAACTGTTATTAAGCGTTGCGTCGTTGTTTTAATTTCATGGGACGACATTGAACAAGAGTCTGCTTTAAAAAACGATTTTGTTTTGGGATTGGTTCTTTGATAAAATCTCAATAAATATGAGATAACCCTCAAAGCCCTTGCGAAATCTGAAAATCTATCGAGAATGTTCACATTATTTGTACTGCGTGTTGCGTGAACATGCACCCTTTTTTCCTCTAGGTTTGTGTTGAAGGCTCTTTCTTGTGCTGGCCACTTCGAATTATCTTCTTGTAACCAAGAAGGACCCTGCCACCACAAGGAGTTGTTGACTAGTTCAGTCGCCGAAAGTCCTCTACTGGCCAGATCTGCTGGGTTTGATGCTGAATCCACGTGACGCCAATTTTCGTTTCCTACCTTTTCTATCAGCTTCGTTACCCTGTGGGCAACAAAGGTTGACCACGAACACGGAGGTTTTCGAATCCAAGCTAAAACTGAATCCGTCCAAAGATTCACTTTCCCCTGAACAAGGTTAAGGTTTTCAACGACTGTTTCAACTGTCTCTGCTAGTAGTACTGCACCGCAGAGCTCCAATCTGGGCAAAGAAAGTGTCTTTACGGGGGCCACTCTTGTTTTTGCCATGAGTAAATTGATAAAGATTTTCTCCTTTGTCTTTATCCTTAGGAAAACCGTTGCTGCAAACGCTTTTTCCGATGCATCGCTGAAACCGTGAATTTCCACGTCGTCTGTCGGAGAGAAGTGAACCCGCCTGGGTATACGAATATTAGTAATTTCTGTATAATCCCTCATAAAGGTTTGCCAGCGGTCTAAAATTGGTGGGGACACGGTCTCGTCCCAATCTGTTCCTTCAAGCCAAATGCTCTGCATAATAATTTTGGCGACAGTTGTATTTGGCGCGAGCCAGCCAAGCGGATCAAACAGTTTGGCGATAGCTGACAGTATTGCCCTTTTTGTTATAGCGTCACGATTCTCTATAGGTTTCGCAGTAAAGTAGAAATAGTCTGAGTGAGCATTCCACCTGATTCCTAGAGCTTTTACCGTGCTGGTATCTTCAAACTCTAGAAAGTCTTCTTTCAGAAGATCTTGCTTTGGTATACCTTGTAGGATTTAAATGCAGTTTGCAGCCCATTTCCGTAATGGAAAGCCCGCCGAGTTTAGCGCTTGAGAGGTTTCGTCTCGAGCTCTTATCGCAGAGTCGATGCTATGTCCACCGCCCAGTACGTCGTCGACGTACATACATTTCCTCAAAATGTTAGATGCTAGTGGATAAGATAAGAGCTCATCACATCGTCCGAGAGTTGATGTAATGTCCTTATGGCGAGACAAGGAGTACAGTTAATTCCGAAGGTTACCGTTTTCAATTCGTAAAAACTGAGAGGCTCTTCTGGGCTGTTGCGGAAAGCGATTCGTTGGTATTTTGTTTGGCTATCCTTTACCCAAATTTGCCGATACATTTTTTCAATGTCACTGTTGAAGACGTACTTGTACAATCTCCAGCGGAGGATGAGTATGGTTAGATCGGCCTGTAGTGTTGGACCTGGGAGTAGAACATCGTTTAAACTCACGCCGTTAGCGGTAGGGCATGAGGCGTTGAACACCACTCGGACCTTAGTTGTGGTACTTTCTTCCTTCAAGACAGCGTGATGCGGTAAAAAATAACAATCTGTTGCGTTTGCCGACACGTTGTTTACTTTCGATATATGTCCTAACGTTTCGTATTCCGTTAAGACACGGTTATATTCTGTTTTAAGAACAGGTTTTTTCGCTAGTCGTGCTTCGCTCCGGTAGAACTGCGAACACGCACTCTTCAGCGAAGGCCCTAGGCACAAAGCTGTTGGAAACTCCTTTTTGAAGGGTAGAGAGACAACGTATCTTCCGTCAACGTTTCTCATAGTTGTTGCCTTGAAGAGCTCTTTGCAATACGTACCATCGTCATTGAGAATTCTTTTTCTGGGGATGTCTTCTAATTCCCAAAAGGCGGTCAACTGCTTGTCCAGATTAACTTCATTGTAAAAGGACACGCTATTTTTGGCTGGACTCGATGCTCCCGCACAGCCAGTTAAAATCCATCCGAACACGGTTTCTTGGACGAGAAGCGTATTTAATACGTTCTTTTTTATGCCGCTTAAAATTATCTGGGGATATATGTCTCCTCCGAGAACGAGATCAACTGGTTCATTAATGAAGAACCTTTTATCCGCCAGGACTAAGTCAGGGAATGCTTGCCGAGTCATTGCGCTTACTTGGCAAGTCGGCAGTTCCCCTGTTAGTTTTGGTAAAACCAGTACAACAGCATCTATGCTTATTAAAGGGTCTGTGGGCGACCGCAATTGAACGGCGCATGCTTCCTTTACCTGCGCAGATATTTAGTTATTGATGCCCGAGACTTGGGCATGCAAGCGCTTTGACGGCAGGTTGATTCTGCGCTTAAGTCTTTCAGTTATGAAAGAACACTCTGATCCTGAATCTATCAGTGCTCTGGCAGAAAAATTAACACCATTGTAATGTATGTCTACGCGCGCCGTTCATAATAGCACTCCTTTGTTTGTGTTTGCGAAGCAGGAGTTCACATTCCTAACTTCTCTGTTATTTTCTCTTTCAGATTCCCGTCTAAACTGAGCCTGCCTTGAAGATGAGGCTCCGTCACCTTTGGAGTTCGGAGTTCCCCTAGGAGCTGTTGCTTTTGGCTGAACTGCTTGTGGTCGGTGTAGCAACGTGTGATGCCTTGCATGGCACGTGCTACAATTAAAGGGGCTGGTGCATCTTGTCACCGTATGTTCGGCTGACAAGCAATTCAAGCAACGTTTATTGCTCTTGACATACTCTATTCTGTCGGTTGGGGTTAACTTGCGGAATCCTTAGCAGTGTCGTAGCTTGTGCTCGCTACTCTGGCACACTGGGCATGGTTGCTTGGCCACACTTGCTTGAAACGTGCCAACTCTCTTTGAAGGCGCTTCCGGCGCTTGCCGTGTGTTTTGTGGCTTAATCGCCTTAACGGATTTATTTTCCTTGAGCCCAGACACGGTTTCTAATGTCTGAAACCGATTGGATAGGAATTTATCCATATCTTCCCATCTTGAGATTTCTGTTTTGTTCTCTATGGATTGTTCCCACAGAGCTAGAGTGCATTCTGGCAGTTTTGTTGAACATAAATACGTTATAATTACATCCCAGTTGGAAATGTCAATCGGATGACATTGAAGCGACGAGATGCAATTATTTATTTCGCGTTGCAGTTTCTTAATGGAGCTACCGCATTCGCTCTCAACTGCGCTTAAGTTGAATAAGATTTTTAACTGCGTGTTGACCAGAATACGTTTGTTTTCGTATCGGTTGCTTAAATTTTTCCAGGCTGTAGCAAAACCTTCGTTAGTCAAAGGGCACCTTCCCACAATTTCCTTGGCTTCCCCTTGAGTTTTTAGGTTGAGATGGAAGAGTTTTTCAACAGGGGTAAGGCGCTTATTGAGAATATATATGGCCGTAAACATATCTCTGAATGTCGGCCATGAAAGGTAATCCCCTTTAAATATATCTGTGTCGCAAGGAGGCAGATGAATATTATGCTCCCGAACAGATACATCTTCCCTTTCTTTCTCGGTTTTTGCTGACTTTTCTACGTCAAAAGCTATAGCAGCCATGCACTTCATATAGCAACCAAAACTACTTTTATGTTTGCCTTTTACAGATACTCTGTCCTCTTTTGACAGTACTGAGCTTATAAGAGCTTCATGGGCCGATTTTGCTTTCTTCCATAAGGCCCTCAGCTCATCTTGCTGTATTGCAAGAGTGTGCTTATTTTGCTCCTCGAATGGCGTACTGTTGTAGTCATACTCAAATTCGGTTACGGCATCTGCCAATCGAATGAAAGATTCCATTGCCTTTGAAAATGCGTTGAAAATCGACAAAATTTGCTTTTTAGTTCTGTAAAGTACAGATAGAAATCTGATCGCAGATTTAATGTATTTCTACAAAACGTAGTTATTCGAATGAAGTGGAAGAATAAATCGCCGACACCTGAATAGCCGTACCAGTATTAATTTAAAAAACAACCAGCAAATTTATGTTCGTTTAACGTATATGTCATATGCAATTTCAGTGGTATTAAAGATATATGCAGTATATTGATGATCACTAGCCACCCAACTTTTCGACGGGATCAAATATTATGTTGAGATAGTATTTGGTAAAGAGTACTTGTTGCCAATCGGATGTGAAATTTGTGAGTGTGAAAATCCAATTAAAGAAAATCAGTGATAAATCAAAATACCAATGCTTTCCAAAGAATTTATACGACGTGTGCTTTAAAGTGAGTTTTGTTCAACAAGAACCAAGTGGGGCAATTTTCTCCAAATTAAAGGGAAGAAACACGGCAAAAAAACGCAAATTGGTTGTGAGAGCCGACAGAATATTTGAGTTGCCGCTAAAAATTTAATTAATACCACGTGTGCTTAAGAAATGATTTTTCTACAAAAACAATGTGTGAACTTCAAAATGGAGGTTTCGCGCACTCTCTGTGGTGGTTGTGTGTGTGTATGTACAAACCGAAATGTTAAATTTAACAAAATTATCTTGCAGCGATTGTCTTTTCTTTTCTCACAAATTCACTCGCGTACTTATTTTGTGGCAAAATCACTTTTATGAAACAATACATATGTTTGAAAGTGCAACGAATCTCAAACCACGTACCTTGTTCTGTTGCAAATGTTGATAGATGGAGTTAGATGATTAAAAAAAACGATGTCCAGTCGTGTGGCAAATTTAATCGGTGAACCAAAAACGTTGTGCGTGTAAGTAAGTAAAAACCAAACGCTGGTTGTGTATATGGAAGTTGAAACCAATAAATCCTGATGTAAAAATTAATCTTGCGGCAAGTTGATTGTGGTACAAAATTCAGGTCGGTTGTTGTTGTGGACTGTATATTTGATGCGCTGTGTAAAAGTTTACTTATCTCTCGGACCACGGAGGATTCGCTCGCTCGCAAATATATATGGAAAGAATACAAAACAGATGCAAATGTGTGGTTTTAGTATTTGGTATATTTGATGCGGTTCAACAATTGTACAATTAAAAATGAAAATGTATGTTCTCACCGTATGTGGCGTGGTAGCTGGCTATCAGGTCGCAGGTCGTCTGACAAGTGATGAAGTGCCGAATAATTTAATTGCTCGCACCCACAGGACAATAGCCTTTCGTTAGGTTTCCCCTCCGAACAGTTATGGTCCAGTAGGGTAGATTTTCTAACGGCGGGAAGTTCGCCGTAGCCTATATGCATGTGTGCGAGTGACTATGTGTCAGTGAGCAACAAGCATTAGGGCTGTTCCGAATATTTAGGCTGATGGCCTAAACACTCGGGGAGCTACTCAGAACTCTCAACAGAGCTCTGAAAAACAAATTAGATTTTTGTTAATAAAAATTTGCCCCTTGTTTTTGCTTATAACTTCTTTACTATTGGTCGGACAAAAAAACTGTATAAGAGTTTTGGTTAGAACTCTCAAGGGGCTACTCAGAATTTTCGACAGAGCTCTGACAAATAAATGAAATTTTATTGTTAATAAAGTTTTGCCCCTTGTTTTTGCTTATAACTTCTTTACTATTGGTCGGATAAAAAGCTTTATAAGAGTATTAGTTAAAATACTCCGGGGGCTACTCAGAACTCTCAACAGAACCCTGAAAAACAAATCAAATTTTTTGGTTAATAAAAATTTGCCCCATGTTTTTGCTTATAACTTCTTTACTATTGGTCGGATAAAAAAACTTTATAAGAGTTTTGGTTAGAACTCTCAGGGGGCCACTGAGAATTTTCAACAGAGCTCTGAAAAACAAATGAAATTTTTTTGTTAATAAAAATTTGCCCCATGTTTTTGCTTATAACTTCTTTACTATTGGTCGGACAAAAAAACTTTATAAGAGTTTTGGTTAGAACTCTCAGGGGGCCACTGAGAATTTTCAACAGAGCTCTGAAAAACAAATGAAATTTTTTTGTTAATAAAAATTTACCCCTTAAGAGCTTAAGTTAGAACTCTCGAGGGGCTACTCAGAACTCTCAACGTAACTCTGAAAAAAACAAATTAAATTTTTTTTAATAAAATTTTGCCCCTTGTTTTTGCTTATAACTTTTTTACTTTAGGTCGGAAAAAAAACTTTGTAAGAGCTTTAGTTAGAACTCTCGAGGCTCTACTCAGAACTCTCAACAGAACTCTGAAAAACAAATTAAATTTTTTTGTTAATAAAAATTTGCCCCTGGTTTTTGCTTAAACCTTTTTTACTATTGGTCGGGGGAAAAAACGTTATAAGAGTTTTGGTAAGAACTCTCAACAGAACTCCGAAAAAGAAAATGAAATTTTTTGTTAATAAAATTTTCCCCCTTGTTTTTGCTTATAGCTTTTTTACTATTGGTCGGGGGAAAAAACGTTATAAGAGTTTTGGTAAGAACTCTCAACAGAACTCCGAAAAAGAAAATGAAATTTTTTGTTAATAAAATTTTCCCCCTTGTTTTTGCTTATAGCTTTTTTACTATTGGTCGGACAAATAGCTTTATAAGAGTTTTGGTTAAAACTCTCGAGGGGCTCCCCCGAACTCTCAACAGAACTCTGAAAAACAAATTAAATTTTTTTGTTAATAAAAATTTGCCCCTGGTTTTTGCTTAAACCTTCGTTTACTATTGGTCGGGGGAAAAAACGTTATAAGAGTTTTGGTAAGAACTCTCAACAGAACTCCGAAAAAGAAAATGAAATTATTTGTTAATGAAATTTTGCCCCTTGTTTTTGCTTATAACTTTTTTACTTTAGGTCGGAAAAAAGCTTTATAAGAGTTTTAGTTAGAACTCTCGAGGGGCTACTCAGAACTCTCAACAGAACTCCGAAAAAGAAAATGAAATTTTTGTTAATAAAATTTGCCCCTGGTTTTTGCTTAAACCTTTTTTACTACTGGTCGGGAAAAAAAATTTATAAGCGTTTTGGTAAGAACTCTCAGCAGAGCTCTGAAAAACAAATGAAATTTTTTTGTTAATAAAAATTTGCCCCCTGTTTTTGCTTATAACTTTTTACTATTGGTCGAAAACAAAACTTTATAAGAGTTTTAGTTAGAACTCTCGGGGGGCTACTCAGAACTCTCAACAGAACTCCGAAAAAACCAATGAAATTTTTTTCTTAATAAAATTTTGCTCCTTGTTTTTGTTTATAAATTTTTTACTGTTGGTCGGACAAAAAGGTTTATAAGGGTTTTGGTTAGAATTCGCGGCGAGCTACTCAGAACTCTTAACAGAAATCTGAAAAAAGGACTAAAATTTTTTTGACATTAAAAATTTGTCCCTTGTTTATGCTTATAGCTTTTATCTATTGGTCGGAAAAAACTTTACCAGAGTTTTAGTTAGAACTGTCGAGGGGTTACTCATAACTCTTAACAGAACACTGAAAAAACAAATGAAATTTTTTTATTAAATTCAACAATTTATATTGAGCTCGANGTTATAACGAAAAATTTTATATCTGAACAATCAGTTGTATGGGAGCTATAGGTTATAGTGACCCGATCTTTGTAATTTTCACTGTAAGTATTATGTTGATAATGGGTGCAAGTACTGCAAAATTTCATGTTCGTAGCTGCATAAGTGGAGAAGTTCTACCGAAAAATTTCATATCTGAACAATCAGTTGTATGGGAGCTATATGTTATAGTGGTCCGATTCTTCCGGTTCCGACAAATGATTAATACATTATAAAAATACACCCACCTACCAAATTTGATACGGATATCTCGAAAACTGAGAGACT
>NW_016158466.1:29160-29269 GCF_001687245.7 Rhagoletis zephyria
TTAGAATGTTTAACTTTTAGGTGTGCTCGTCCTTAAGTTATTTGTTATTTTTTTTGTTTTTTTTCTGGCCTTATAATAATTATATTCAACAATTTATATTGAGCTCGAG
>NW_016158466.1:29480-29733 GCF_001687245.7 Rhagoletis zephyria
TGCTCGTCCTTAAGTTATTTGTTTTTTTTTTTGTTATTTTTTGGCCTTACAATAACTATATTCACCAATTTATATTGAGCTCGAGGCCGTTTTTTAAATGGAATTTTATTGTGGAAAAGCAACAATAATTTGAAAAAATGGTAGAAGTGATAGCTATTTCGGAAATCACCACATTTCCTCATCAGACTTCTTTCAGTAGGATTCGAACCGACGATCCCACTGACTCAGCCAGTTGCCTATGCACCGTGCTAAG
>NW_016158466.1:30416-31054 GCF_001687245.7 Rhagoletis zephyria
TCCATTTATAAAAGCGTTGTATATTAAAAAGTTTTTTTTATATTATTTATTTTCTACTTTTTAGTCCTGTCTGAATAAAATTTTGCAATAGATATTAAAATAATTCAACGATATTAATAGAAAGGTGCACACACATGCATTTACATATGTATGTACATACAAACGAGCACCAATTAATTTTATTTAAAGAAATGGCGTGTCGTCTATTTCCGCTGTAGCAAACGTAGTACATAGGGCGACATCTAGATGTCATCTACCTCGCCCTATTCACTACAGATGTCGCCCTATGCACAATGCTTTTTTATAGGAACTTTTCAAAGCAAAGGTTTTATGGTGTCGGACACACAACATTGAAAGTTTCTGGATCCACAACATTGAAAGTTTCTGGACACACAACATTGCAAGTTGATAAAAGCGTTGTAAAATGAATGAATGATCAAGTGAATTGCTGCGGAATAGCGTGCTTGATTGTGTTGGCATATTTTGCGGAATTGGTCGGTGAGGCCAAACGACTTAGTTAGGGCGATCTGTGGAGTAGCATACATACATACATAATCGAGTTATATATAAATAAGTGCAAGCTCCATAGGTTATCCAAAAATTGTCGGATTTGAAATCGGTGAAGTGGGTGACAATAC
>NW_016158466.1:31243-65685 GCF_001687245.7 Rhagoletis zephyria
GGATCGTCGGTTCGAATCCTACTGAAAGAAGTCTGATGAGGAAATGTGGTGATTTCCGAAATAGCTATCACTTCTACCATTTTTTCAAATTATTGTTGCTTTTCCACAATAAATTTTCATTAAAAAAACGGCTTCAAGCTCAATATAATTTGTTGAATATAATTATTATAAGGCCAAAAAATAACAAAAAAAATAATAATAATAATAGCAAAAACCAACAATACCAACAACCACATGATCAAGTGAATTGCAGCGGAATAGCTGCGCTTGATTGTGTTGGCATAACAAAAATGAAAATAGTGGAAAAAAGCAAACGATAATTTACAAGGCGTACTTAGCACGGTGCATAGGCAACTGGCTGAGTCAGTGGGATCGTCGGTTCGAATCCTACTGAAAGAAGTCTGATGAGGAAATGTGGTGATTTCCGAAATAGCTATCACTTCTACCATTTTTTCAAATTATTGTTGCTTTTCCACAATAAATTTTCATTTAAAAAATGGCCTCGAGCTCATTATAAAATTGTTGAATATAATTGTTAAAAGGCCAAAAAATAACAAAAAACAAATAACTTAAGGACGAGCACACCTAAAAGTTAAGCATTCTAAAAATAGAATTATTAGCACAAACCAACAAAACCAACAACCACATGATCAAGTGAATTGCAGCGGAATAGCTGCGCTTGATTGTGTTGGCATAACAAAAATGAAAATAGTGGAAAAAAGCAAACGATAATTTACAAGGCGTACTTAGCACGGTGCATAGGCAACTGGCTGAGTCAGTGGGATCGTCGGTTCGAATCCTACTGAAAGAAGTCTGATGAGGAAATGTGGTGATTTCCGAAATAGCTATCACTTCTACCATTTTTTCAAATTATTGTTGCTTTTCCACAATAAATTTTCATTTAAAAAATGGCCTCGAGCTCATTATAAAATTGTTGAATATAATTGTTAAAAGGCCAAAAAATAACAAAAAACAAATAACTTAAGGACGAGCACACCTAAAAGTTAAGCATTCTAAAAATAGAATTATTAGCACAAACCAACAAAACCAACAACCACATGATCAAGTGAATTGCAGCGGAATAGCTGCGCTTGATTGTGTTGGCATAACAAAAATGAAAATAGTGGAAATAAGCAAACGATAATTTACAAGGCGTCTTAGCACGGTGCATAGGCAACTGGCTGAGTCAGTGGGATCGTCGGTTCGAATCCTACTGAAAGAAGTCTGATGAGGAAATGTGGTGATTTCCGAAATAGCTATCACTTCTACCATTTTTTCAAATTATTGTTGCTTTTCCACAATAAATTTTCATTTAAAAAACGGCCTCGAGCTCAATATAAATTGTTGAATATAATTATTATAAGGCCAAAAAAAACAAATAGNTAAGAGTTTTGGTTAGAACTCTCAAGGGGCTAATCAGAACTCTCAACAGAACTCCGAAAAAGAAAATGAAATTTTTTGTTAATAAAATTCTCCCCCTTGTTTTTGCTTGTAACTTTGTTACTATTTGTCAGACAAAAAGCTTTATGAGAGTTTTGGTTAAAACTCTCGAGGGGCTTCCCCGAACTCTCAGCAGAACTCTGAAAAACAAATTAAATTTCTTTGTCATTAAAAATTTGTCCCTTGTTTATGCTTATAACTTTTATTTATTGGTCGGAAAAAACTTTACCAGAGTTTTAGTTAGAACTCTCGAGGGGTTACTCATAACTCTCAACAGAACTCTGAAATAACAAATGAAATTTTTTTATTAAAAAAAATTTGCCGCTTGTTTATGCTCATAACTTTTTTTATAGTTCGGAAAAAAACCTTATAAGAGGTTTAGTTAGAACTCTCAAGGGGCTACTGACAACTCTCAACGTAACTCTGAAAAAAACAAATTAAATTTTTTGTTAATAAAGTTTTGCCCCTTGTTTTTGCTTATAACTTTTTTAACTGGTGGTCGGACGAAAAAACTTTACAAGAGTTTTACTTAGCACTCTCGAGGGGATACTCATAACTCTCAACAGAGCTCTGAAAAACAAATTAGATTTTTGTTGTTAATAAAAATTTGTCCCTTGTTTTTACTTATAACTTCTTTACTATTGGTCGGACAAAAAAACTTTATAAGAATTTTGGTTAGAACTCTCAAGGGGCTAATCAGTATTTTCAACAGAGCTCTGAAAAACAAATTAGATTTTTGTTGTTAATAAAAATTTGTCCCTTGTTTTTACTTATAACTTCTTTACTATTGGTCGGACAAAAAAACTTTATAAGAATTTTGGTTAGAACTCTCAAGGGGCTAATCAGTATTTTCAACAGAGCTCTGAAAAACAAATGAAATTTTTTTGTTAATAAAATTGTGCCACTTGTTTTTGCTTATAACTTTTTGCTAATGGTCCGACGAAAAAACTTTACAAGAGTTTTAGTTAAAACTCTCGAGGGGCTACTTAGAACTCTCAACAGAACTCTGAAAAAACAAATTAAATTTTTTTGTTAATAAAAATTTGCCCCTTGTTTATGCTTATAACGTTTTTGCTATTGGTCGGAAAAAAAGCTTTATACGAGTTTTGATTAGAACTCTCAGGGGGCTACTCAGAACTCTAAACAGAATTCTGAAAAACAAATGAAATTTGTTTGTTAATAAAAGTTTTGCCCTGTTTTTGGTTATGACTTTTTTAGTCTTGTTCGGGCAAAAAACTTTATAAGAGTTTCAGCTAGAACTCTCGAGGGGCTACTTAGAACTCTCAACAGAACTCTGAAAAAACAAATTAAGTTTTTTTGTTAATAAAAATTTGCCCCTGGTTTATGCTTATAACTTTTTTACTATTGGTCGGAAAAAAAAACTTTATAAGAATTTTGAATAGAACTCTCAGGGGGCTACTCAGAACTCTACACAGAACTCTGAAAAACAAATGAAATTTGTTTGTTAATAAAAATTTGGCCCTTGTTTTTGGTTATAACTCTTTACTATTGGTCGGGCAAAAAACTTTATAAGAGTTTCAGCTAGAACTCTCGAGGGGCTACTCAGAACTCTCAACAGAACTCCGAAAAAGAAAACGAAATTTTTTTAATAAAGTTTTCCCCCTTGGTTTTGCTTATAACTTTTTTACTATTGGTCGGACTAAAAGCTTTATAAGAGTTTTGGTTAAATCTCTCGAGGGACTAATCAGAACTCTCAACAGAACTCTGAAAAACATATTAATTTTTTTTGTTAATAAAAATTTGCCCCTGGTTTTTGCTTAAACCTTTTTTACTATTGGTCGGGAAAAAAACTTTATAAGAGTTTTGGTAAGAACTCTCAGCAGAGCTCTGAACAACAAATTAAATTTTTTGTTAATAAAATTTTGCCCTTGTTTTTGCTTATAACTTTTTTAACTATTGGTCGGACAAAAAACTTTATAAGAATTTTGGTTAGAACTCTCAAGGGGCTAATCAGAATTTTCAACAGAGCTCTGAAAAACAAATTAAATTTTTTTGTTAATAAAATTTTGCCACTTGTTTTTGCTTATAACTTTTTGCTAATGGTCCGACGAAAAAGCTTTACAAGAGTTTTAGTTAGAACTCTCGAGGGGCTACTTAGAACTCTCAACAGAACTCTGAAAAAACAAATTAAGTTTTTTTGTTAATAAAAATTTGCCCCTGGTTTATGCTTATAACTTTTTTACTATTGGTCGGAAAAAAAAACTTTATAAGAATTTTGAATAGAACTCTCAGGGGGCTACTCAGAACTCTACACAGAACTCTGAAAAACAAATGAAATTTGTTTGTTAATAAAAATTTGGCCCTTGTTTTTGGTTATAACTCTTTACTATTGGTCGGGCAAAAAACTTTATAAGAGTTTCAGCTAGAACTCTCGAAATTTTTTAGCTAATAAAAATTTTACACTTGTTTTTGGTTATAACTTCTTTACTATTGGTCGGGCAAAAAACTTTATAAGAGTTTTAGCTAGAACTCTCGAGGGGCTACTCAGAACTCTCAACGTAACTCTGAAAAAACTAATGAAATTTTTTTGTTAATAAAAATTTGCCACTTGTTTTTGCTTATAACTTCTTTACTATTGGTCGGACAAAAAAACTTTATAAGAGTTTTAGCTAGAACTCTCGAGGGGCTACTCAGAACTCTCAACGTAACTCTGAAAAAACTAATGAAATTTTTTTGTTAATAAAAATTTGCCACTTGTTTTTGCTTATAACTTCTTTACTATTGGTCGGACAAAAAAACTTTATAAGAGTTTCGGTTAGAACTCTCAGGGGGCTACGCAGAATTTTCAACAGAGGTCTGAAAAACAAATGAAATTTTTTTGTTAATAAAAATTTACCCCTTAAGAGCTTAAGTTAGAACTCTCGAGGGGCTATTCAGAACTCTCAAAGTAACTCTGAAAAAAAAAACAAATTAAATTTTTTTTAATAAAATTTTGCCCCTTGTTTTTGCTTATAACTTTTTTACTTTAGGTCGGAAAAAAAACTTTGTAAGAGTTTTAGTTAGAACTCTCGAGGCTNTTTTTGCTTATAACTTCTTTACTATTGGTCGGACAGAAAAACTTTATAAGAGTTTTGGTTAGAACTCTCAAGGGGCTAATCAGAACTCTCAACAGAACTCCGAAAAAGAAAATGAAATTTTTTGTTAATAAAATTCTCCCCCTTGTTTTTGCTTGTAACTTTGTTACTATTTGTCAGACAAAAAGCTTTATGAGAGTTTTGGTTAAAACTCTCGAGGGGCTTCCCCGAACTCTCAGCAGAACTCTGAAAAACAAATTAAATTTTTTTGTCATTAAAAATTTGTCCCTTGTTTATGCTCATAACTTTTTTTATTGGTCGGAAAAAAAACCTTATAAGAGCTTTAGTTAGACCTCTCGAGGGGCTACTCAGAACTCTCAACGTAACTCTGAAAAAAAAACCAATTAAATTTTATGGTTAATAAAATTTTGCCCCTTGTTTTTGCTTATAACTTTTTTAAATGGTGGTCGGACGAAAAAACTTTACAAGAGTTTTACTTAGCACTCTCGAGGGGCTACTCATAACTCTCAACAGAGCTCTGAAAAACAAATAAAATTTTTTTGCTAATAAAAATTTGCCCCATGTTTTTGCTTATAACTTCTCTACTATTGGTCGGACAAAAAAACTTTATAAGAATTTTGGTTAGAACTCTCAAGGGGCTAATCAGAATTTTCAACAGAGCTCTGAAAAACAAATGAAATTTTTTTGTTAATAAAATTTTGCCACTTGTTTTTGCTTATAACTTTTTGCTAATGGTCCGACGAAAAAGCTTTACAAGAGTTTTAGTTAGAACTCTCGAGGGGCTACTTAGAACTCTCAACAGAACTCTGAAAAAACAAATTAAATTTTTTTGTCAATAAAAGTTTGCCCCTTGTTTATGCTTATAACGTTTTTGCTATTGGTCGGAAAAACAGTTATAAGAGTTTTGTTTAGAACTCTCAGGGGGATACTCAGAATTTTCAACAGAGCTCTGAAAAACAAATTAAATTTTTTTGTTAATAAAAATTTGGCCCTTGTTTTTGGTTATGACTTCTTTACTCTTGGTCGGGCAAAAAACTTTATAAGAGTTTCAGCTAGAACTCTCGAGGGGCTACTCAGAACTCTCAACAGAACTCCGAAAAAGAAAACGAAATTTTTTTAATAAAGTTTTCCCCCTTGGTTTTGCTTATAACTTTTTTACTATTGGTCGGACTAAAAGCTTTATAAGAGTTTTGGTTAAATCTCTCGAGGGACTAATCAGAACTCTCAACAGAACTCTGAAAAACATATTAATTTTTTTTGTTAATAAAAATTTGCCCCTGGTTTTTGCTTAAACCTTTTTTACTATTGGTCGGGAAAAAAACTTTATAAGAGTTTTGGTAAGAACTCTCAGCAGAGCTCTGAACAACAAATTAAATTTTTTGTTAATAAAATTTTGCCCTTGTTTTTGCTTATAACTTTTTGCTAATGGTCCGACGAAAAAGCTTTACAAGAGTTTTAGTTAGAACTCTCGAGGGGCTACTTAGAACTCTCAACAGAACTCTGAAAAAACAAATTAAATTTTTTTGTTAATAAAAATTTGCCCCTTGTTTATGCTTATAACTTTTTTACTATTGGTCGGAAAAAAAACTTAATAAGAGTTTTGATTAGAACTCTCAGGGGGCTACTCAAAGCTCTAAATAGAACTCCGAAAAACAAATGAAATTTGTTTGTTAATAAAAATTTGGCCCTTGTTTTTGGTTATGACTTCTTTACTCTTGGTCGGGCAAAAAACTTTATAAGAGTTTCAGCTAGAACTCTCGGAAAAAAAACTTAATAAGAGTTTTGGTTAGAACTCTCAGGGGGCTATTCATTTTTTACTATTTTTTACTATTGGTCGGACGAAAAAACTTTACAAGAGTTTTAGTTAGACCTCTCGAGTGACTACTCAGAGCTCTCAGCAGAACTCTGAAAAAACAAATGAAATTTTTTGATGTGTATACATCTTTGGTTTCGGTAGGGTAAAATTTGCGAAGCTGTAACGCATATCCCAGCACAAAATTTCGAAGGGCTTAGCATGTGTATTTCCGCATAAAATTTTTATTTTCATTAGAAGCATCCCGTGTTTGCTTGCCAAATGGTTGCATACATTTAGGCATATGTATAGTAAGAAGAAATGCGCTTCAGTTGATTATTACTTCCGATTATTTAAACTTCGCACATGCGTGCGGCTTTGTAGCTATGTATGTACGTAAATATGTATGGACTCATTTGTTGCAACTAAAAAGCAAGGCGAAAATTTAAAAAAATACTGAAATCATTTTAACTGGGACCGTTGATAACTGATGAACATACATTAATATATGTATGTATAATATGCATATGTATGGATGATATAATAGCTCTGATCCAATACTTTTCGTGTAAAATCCTGGAAAAGGGTCAAACAGCAAAATCACTCTCTGAAGTGAGAGTAAAAAGTGAGTAACAGCAAAACGCATGGAACAAAAAAGCATCGGGTAAAATCCTGCAACATGAACTGCATGTACATGAACCACAGATTATATTCCGGAAAGAAAAACTAAATTTAGGAATATATACAAATAGAAATGCTCAACCTATAAGCTCAAAAACAATAACTGATGCGGTGTTTCTAAGATATTTTAACGGCCTTGAGTCACAAGTATATACAAGTATATTTTATCAATAATACAATGCAATAATACAATAAAAATGAAAATAAATAAAAAAAGGCGTGAGTACTAGGTACTCATGAAATTTGATGTGTAAACATATGCGAACGGCAAAGCATAAAAGTACGTTTACATATAAATATAATCTCAATCAAAGCTCGTTAGCTGTCAAATTGGTTGTGCTTGTTATTCACACAACTCGAGGAAAAGTTAAACTTCTTCTCTGTGCCACCGTGGTCACTTTTTTCTGCAACACATATGCCATTTAAATATATTTTAACTGAATATTTAAGTCATATTTACGTACATAATAGCTACAAAGCCGTATGCATGTGCGAAGTTTAAATAATCGGAAGTATTAATCAATTGAAGCGCATTTTTTACTATGCATATGCCTAAATGCATGCAACCATTTGGCAAGCAAACACAGGGTGCTTCTAATGAAAATAAAAGCTTTACGGTGAAATACACACGATCAGCCCTTCCAAATTTTGTGCTGCGATATGCGTTACAGCTTCGCAAATTTTACCCCTACCGAAACCAAAGATGTATACACATCAAAAATATTTTTAATAAAATATTTTATATATATTACATTTTTAATAAAATATTCAGTTAATATATAATTAAATGGCATAATATATGTTGCAGAAAAAAGTGACCACGGTGGCACAGAGAAGAAGTTTAACTTTTCCTCGAGTTGTGTGAATAACAAGCACAACCAATTTGACAGCTNCATTTCCTCTTACTATGCATATGCCTAAATGTATGCAACCATTTGGCAAGCAAACACAGGGTGCTTCTAATGAAAATAAAAATTTTATGCTGAAATACACATGCTAAGCCCTTCGAAATTTTGTGCTGGGATATGCGTTACAGCTTCGCAAATTTTACCCCTACCGAAACCAAAGATGTATACACATCAAAAATATTTTTAATAAAATATTTTATATATATTACATTTTTAATAAAATATTCAGTTAATATATAATTAAATGGCATAATATATGTTGCAGAAAAAAGTGACCACGGTGGCACAGAGAAGAAGTTTAACTTTTCCTCGAGTTGTGTGAATAACAAGCACAACCAATTTGACAGCTAACGAGCTTTGATTGAGATTATATTTATATGTAAACGTACTTTTATGCTTTGCCGTTCGCATATGTTTACACATCAAATTTCATGAGTACCTAGTACTCACGCCTTTTTTTTAAATAAAATTTTGCCCCTTGTTTTTGTTTATAACTTTTTTACTATTGATCGGACAAAAAGGTTTATAAGGGTTTTGGTTAGAATTCGCGAGGAGCTACTCAGAATTCTCAACAGAACTCTGAAAAAACAACTACAATTTTTTTGTCAATAAAAATGTGTTCCTTGTTTATGCTTATATCTTTTATCTATTGGTCGGAAAAAACTTTACAAGAGTTCTAGTTAGAACTCTCGAGGGGCTACTCATAACTCTCAACAGAAGTCTGAAAAAACAAATGAAATTTTTTTATTAAAAAAAATTTGCCGCTTGTTTATGCTTATAGCTTTTATCTATTGGTCGGAAAAAAAACTTTATGAGAGCTTAAGTTAGAACTCTCGAGGGGCTACTCAGAACTCCCAACGTAACTCTGAAAAAAACAAATTAAATTTTTTGTTAATAAAATTTTGCCCCTTGTTTTTGCTTATAACTTCTTTACTATTGGTCGGACAAAAAAACTTTATAAGAGTTTTGGTTAGAACTCTCAAGGGCCTACTCGGAATTTTCAACAGAGCTCTGAAAAACAAATGAAATTTTTTTGTTAATAAAATTTTGCCCCTTGTTTTTGCTTATAACTTCTTTACTATTGGTCGGACAAAAAAACTTTATAAGAGTTTTGGTTAGAACTCTCAAGGGCCTACTCGGAATTTTCAACAGAGCTCTGAAAAACAAATGAAATTTTTTTGTTAATAAAATTTTGCCCCTTGTTTTTGCTTATAACTTTTTTACTGCAGGTCGGAAAAAAACTTCATAAGAGTTTTAATTAGAACTCTCGAGGGGCTACTCAGAACTCTTAACAGAACTCGGAAAAACAAATGAAATTACTTTGTTAATAAAAACTTACCCTTTGTTTTTGTTTATAACTTTTTTACTATTGGTTGAAAAAAAAAAAAACTTTATAAGAGTTTTAGCTAGAACTCTCGAGGGGCTACTCAGAACCCTCAACAGAACTCTGAAAAAACAAATGAAATTACTTTGTTAATAAAAACTTACCCTTTGTTTTTGTTTATAACTTTTTTACTATTGGTTAAAAAAAAAAACTTTATAAGAGTTTTTTTAAGAACTCTCAGGGGGCTACTCAGAACCCTCAACAGAACTCTGAAAAAACAAATGAAATTTTTTTGTTAATAAAAATTTGCCCCATGTTTTTGCTTATAACCTTTTTACTATTGGTCGGGCAAAAAACTTTATAAGAGTTTTAGTTAGAACTCTCGAGGGGCTACTCAGAGCTCTCAACAGAACTCCGAAAAAACAAATGGAATTTGTTGTTAATAAAATTGTGCCCCTTGTTTTTGCTTAACCTTTTTAACTGGTGGTCGGACGAAAAAACTTTACAAGAGTTTTAGTTAGAACTCTCGAGGGGCTACTCAGAGCTCTCAACAGAACTCCGAAAAAACAAATGGAATTTGTTGTTAATAAAATTGTGCCCCTTGTTTTTGCTTAACCTTTTTAACTGGTGGTCGGACGAAAAAACTTTACAAGAGTTTTAGTTAGAACTCTCGAGGGGCTACTCAGAGCTCTCAACAGAACTCCGAAAAAACAAATGGAATTTGTTGTTAATAAAATTGTGCCCCTTGTTTTTGCTTAACCTTTTTAACTGGTGGTCGGACGAAAAAACTTTACAAGAGTTTTAGTTAGAACTCTCGAGGGGCTACTCAGAGCTCTCAACAGAACTCCGAAAAAACAAATGGAATTTGTTGTTAATAAAATTGTGCCCCTTGTTTTTGCTTAACCTTTTTAACTGGTGGTCGGACGAAAAAACTTTACAAGAGTTTTAGTTAGAACTCTCGAGGGGCTACTCATAACTCTCAACAGAGCTGTGAAAAACAAATAAGATTTTTGTTGTTAATAAAAATTTGCCCATTGTTTTTGCTTATAACTTCTTTACTATTGGTCGGACAAAAAAACTTTATAAGAGTTTTGGTTAGAACTCTCAAGGGGCTAATCAGAATTTTCGACAGAGCTCTGAAAAACAAATGAAATTTTTTTGTCAATAAAATTTTGCCACTTGTTTTTGCTTATAACTTTTTGCTGTCGGACGAAAAAACTTTACAAGAGTTTTAGGTAGCACTCTCGAGGGGCTACTTAGAACTCTCCACAGAACTCTGAAAAAACCAATTACATTTTTTTGTTAATACAAATTTGCCCCTTCTTTATGCTTATAACTTTTTTGCTATTGGTCGGAAAAAAACTTTATACGAGTTTTAATTAGAACTCTCAGGGCGCTACTCAGAACTCTAAACAGAATTCTGAAAAACAAATGAAATTTGTTTGTTAATAAAAATTTGGCCCTTGTTTTTGGTTATAACTTCTTTACTATTAGTCGGGCGAAAAACTTTATAAGAGTTTCAGCTAGAACTCTCGAGGGGCTACTCAGAACTCTCAATATAACTCTGAAAAAACAAATGAAACTTTTTTGTTAATAAAAATTTGCCCCTTGTTTATGCTTATTACTTTTTACTATTGGTCGGAAAAAAAACTTTATAAGAGTTTTGGTTAGAACTCTCAGGGGACTACTCAGAACTCTCAACAGAACTCTGAAAAACAAATGAAATTTTTTTGTTATTAAAAATTTGCCCCTTGTTTTTGGTTATAACTTTTTTACTATTGGTCGGACAAAAAGCTTTATAAGAGTTCTTGTTAGCACTCTCGAGTCTTCTCAGAACTCTCAACGTAACTCTGAAAAAACAAATTAGATTTTTTGTTAATAAAATTTTTCCTCTTCTTTATGCTTATAACTATTTTCTATTGGTCGAAAAAAAAACTTTAGTTAGAACTCTCGAGGGGGTACTCAGAACTCTCAACAGACCTCTGAAAAAAAATTAAATTTTTTTGTTAATAAAAATTTGCCCCTTGTTTTTGCTTATACATTTTTTACTATTGGTCGGACAAAAAGCTTTATAAGAGTTTTGATTAGAACTCTCAGGGGTTACTCAGAAGTCTCAACAGAACCCTGAAAAACAAACGAAATTTTTTGTTAATAAAAATTTGCCCCTTGTTTTTGCTTATAACTTCTTTACTATTGGTCGGACAAAAAACTTTATAAGAATTTTGGTTAGAGCTCTCAGGGGGCTACTCAGAATTTTCAACAGAGCTCTGAAAAACAAATGACATTTTTTTGTTAATAAAATTTTGCCCCTTGTTTTTGCTTATAAATTTTTACTAACGGTCGGAAAAAAACTTTACAAGAGTTTTAGTAAGAACTCCCGAGGAGCTACCCAGAACTCTCAGCAGAACTCCGAAAAAGCAAATGAAATTTTTTGTTAANTTGCCCCTTGTTTTTGCTTATAACTTCTTTACTATTGGTCGGACAAAAAACTTTATAAGAATTTTGGTTAGAGCTCTCAGGGGGCTACTCAGAATTTTCAACAGAGCTCTGAAAAACAAATGACATTTTTTTGTTAATAAAATTTTGCCCCTTGTTTTTGCTTATAAATTTTTACTAACGGTCGGAAAAAAACTTTACAAGAGTTTTAGTAAGAACTCCCGAGGAGCTACCCAGAACTCTCAGCAGAACTCCGAAAAAGCAAATGAAATTTTTTGTTAATAAAATTTTGCCCCTTGTTTTTGTTTATAACTTTTTTACTATTGGTCGGGCAAAAAGGTGTTTTAGTTAGAATTCTCTAGGCGCTACTGAAAACTCTCAACATAACTCTGAAAAAAACAAATTATATTTTTTGTTAATAAAATTTTGCCCCTTGTGTTTGCTTATAACTTCTTTACTATTGGTCGGACAAAAAAACTTTATAAGAGTTTTGGTTGGAACTCTCAAGGGGCTACTAGGAATTTTCAACAGAGCTCTGAAAAACAAATGAAATTTTTTTGTTAATAAAATTTTGCCCCTTCTTTTTGCTTATAACTTCGTTACTATTAGTCGGACGAAAAAAATTTATAAGAGTTTTGGTTAGAACTCTCAGGGGGCCACTCAGAGTTTTCTACAGAGCTCTGAAAAACAAATGAATTTTTTTTGTTAATAAAAATTTACCCCTTGTTTTTGCTTATAACTTTTTTACTATTGGTCGGGCAAAAACTTTATAAGAGTTTTAGTTAGAACTCTCGAGGGGCTACTCAGAACTCTCAACAGAACTCCGGAAAAGCAAATAAAATTTTTTGTTAATAAAATTTTGCCCCTTGTTTTTGCTTATAACTTTTTTACTATTGGTCGGAAAAAAAGCGTTATAAAAGTTTTGGTTAGAACTCTCGAGGGGCTACTCAGAACTCTCAACAGAACTCTGAAAAACAAATGAAATTTTTTTGTTAATAAATTTTGCCCTTTGTTTTTGCTTATAACTTTTTTACTATTTTTCGGAAAAAAAACCTTATTAGAGTTTTAGTTAGAACTCGAGAGGGGCTACTCAGAACTTTTCCATTGTTTTGTTTATAACTTTTTTACTATTGGTCGGACAAAAAAACTTTATAAGAGTTTTGGTTGAAAAAAAAACAAATACAATTTTTTTTATTAAAAATTTGCGACTGGTTTTTGCTTAAACCTTTTTTGCTCTTGGTCAGAAAAAAAACTTTATAAGAGTTTTGGTTGAAAAAAACAAATACAATTTTTTTTTTATAAAAATTTGCTCCTGGTTTTTGCTTAAACCTTTTTTGCTATTGGTCGGGAAAAAACTGTATAAGAGTTTTGGTTAGAACTTTTAGGGGGCTACTCAGAACTCTCAACAGAACTCTGAAAAAAATGAAATTTTTTTGTTAATAAAAATTTGCCTCTTGTTTTTGCTTATAACAATTCTACTACTCAGAACTCTCAACACAACTCTAAAAACAAATGACGTTTTTTTGTTAATAAAATGTTGCCCCTTGTTTTTGCTTCCAACTTTTTTCCTATTGATCGGACAAACAAACTTTTTAACAGTTTTAGTAAGAACTCTCGAGGGGCTACTCAGAACTCTCAACAGAACTATGAAAAAAATTAAATCTTTTTGTTAATAAAAATTTGCCTCTTGTTTTTGCTTATAACTTTTTTACTACTCAGAACTCTCAACAGAACTATGAAAAAAATGAAATTTTTTTGTTAATAAAATTTGTCCTCTTCTTTATGCTTATAACTTTTTCTATTGGTCAGAAAAAAAACTTTATGAGAGTTTTAGTCAGAACTCTCGAGGGGTTACTCAGACTCGAGCTCTCAACGTAACTCTGAAAAACAAATGAAGTTTTTTTGTTAATAAATTTTTGCCCAGGTTTTTGCTTATAAGTTCTTTACTATTGGTCGGACAAAAAAACTTTATAAGAGTTTTAGGTAGAACTCTCGAGTGGCTACTCAGAACTCTCAACAGAACTCTGAAAAATACAAACTAAATTCTTTTGTCAATACAAATTTTAAGCTTGTTTTTGCTTACAACTATTTTACTATTGGTCGGACAAAACAACTTCACAAGAGTTTCAATTAGAACACTCGAGGGGCTATTCAGAACTCTTAATAGAACTCTGAAAAAAATTAAATGTAATTATTTTGTTAATAAAACTTTGCCCCTTTTTTTTGCTCATAACTTTTTTACTATGGGTCGGACGAAAAGCTTTATAAGAGTTTTAGTTAAAACTCTAGAGGGGCTACAAAGAACTCTCAACAGAACTCTGAAAAACAAATGAAATTATTTTGTTAACAAAAATTTGCCCCTTGTTTTTGCTTATAACTTCTTTACTATTGGCCGGACACAAAAACTTAATGTGTTTTAGTTAGAACTCTGGAGTGATCACTCAGAATTCTCAACAGAACTCTGGGAAAAAACAAATTAAGTTTGTTTGTCAATAAAAAATAAAAATTTGCCACATGTTTTTGCTTATAACTTTTTTACTATTGGTCGGACAAAAACACTGTTTAAGAGTTTTAGTTAGAATTCTGGAGGGGCAACTCTGAACTCTCAACAGAACTCTGAAAAATATATATTAAATTTTTTGTCAATAAAAATTTGCCGCTTGTTTTTGCTTACAACTTTTTACTATTGATCGGAAAAAAACTTTATAAGAGTTTCAGTTAGAACTCTCGAGGGGCCACTCAGAACTTTGAAAAAACAAATGAAACTTTTTTGTAAATAAAAATTTGCGCCTTGTTTTTGCTTACAACGTTTTTACTATTGGTCGGACAAATAAACTTTATAAGAGTTTTAGTTAGAACTCTTGAGGGGCTACTCATAACTCTCAACAGAACTCTGAAAAAACAAATTAATTTTGTTTTGTTAATAAAAAATTTGCGCCTTGGTTTTTGCTTAAAACTTCTTTACTATTGGTCGGACAAAAAAAATTTAAGAATTTTAGATGGAACCCTGAAAAAAAAAGAAATTTTTTTGTTAATAAAAATTTGCCCCATGTTCTTGCTTACATCTTTACACGAGTTTCAATTAGAACTCTCGAGAGGCCGCTCAGAACTCTCAACAGAACTCTGAAAAAAACAAACTAAATTCTTTTGTTAATAAAAATTTTCCCCATGTTTTTGCTTATAACTTTTTTACTAAATATTCATCGGACAAAAAACCTTATAAGAGTTTTAGTTAGAACTCTCGAGGGGCTACTCAGAACTTTTAACAGAACTCTGAAAAAAACAAATTAAATTTTGTTGTTAATAAAAATTTGCCCCTTGTTTTTGCTTATAAATGTCTTACTATTGGTCGGACAAAAAACTTTATAAGAGTTTTAGTTAGAACTCTCAGGGGGCCACACAGAACTCTCAACAGAACTCTGAAACACAAATGACATTTTTTTGTTAATAAAAATTTGACCCTTGCTTTTGCTTACAACTTTTTTACTATTGGTCGGACAAAAAAACTTTATAGGGATTTTAGTTAGAGCTCTAGAGGGGCTACTTAGAACTCTCAACATAACTCTGAAGAAACAAATGAAATTTTTTTGTTAATAGAATTTTGCCCCTTTTTTCCCTTCCAACTTTTTTACTATTGATTGGACAAACAAACTTTTTAACAGTTTTAGTTAGAACGCTCGAGGGGCTACTCAGAACTCTCAACAGAACACTGAAAAACCAATGCAATTTTTTGTTAGTAAAAATTTGCCCTTTGTTTTTGCTTATAACATTTTTACTATTGATCGGACAAAAACACTTTTTAAGAGTATTAGTTAGAACTCTCGAGGGGCTACTTAGAACTCTCAGCAGAACTCTGAAAACACAAATGAAATTTTTTTGTATATAAAATGTTGGCCCTTTTTGTGCTTCCAACTTTTTACTATTGGTCGAACAAACAAACTTTTTAACAGTTTTATTTAGAACGCTCTAGGGGCTACTCAGAACACTCAACAGAACTCCGAAAGAACAAATGAATTTGTTTTTGGTGCTTACAACTTGTTACTATTGGTAGGACAAAAAAAAAAAATAAGTTTTTTGCTAGAACTCTCGAGGGGATACTCAGAACTCTCAACAGAACTCTGAAAAAAAAACAAATAAAATTTTTTTGCTAACTATTAGTTAATCAAAAATGGTCTGAAAAGTTTGTTCATATTCAAAACCATAATTTCAATTATGCAAATATATTAAAAATATCCGAATTTTTGTATGTCTTGTTGGTTCGAATGCACCAACTGCACGAATTTTTTCATTAATCAATAATTTTTGGGCCAGTGAGAAAGCTTAACTAACAATTGAGACTATTTAAGCATCTGTGCTTAGTAAATGTGTCTTAGGTTTAAGATGTTCAGAATTCTACGACTTTTTAAAAATTATCGACTTATTGAAAAAAACAAGTATAAAAGCAAAATATGTACCTTGAATTATTTAATTTTGTTAACTAAGATTTTTTTGTATATCGTAATGATATATGTATATCTTTATTGAATTTAATAAAATACAAAAAATACGTATGAAAGCTTGTCCTTTATTTTTACTTCAAAAATATGGTCACTGACCTATACTCCACTCTTATAAAACCAATCTGGACCTACGGAATTCACTCTACCAAAGAAATACTTCAAAGATTGAAATCGAAAACTCTCAAAAGTATTATTCCACAAACGAGCAACTTCAAGTGATCTTCAAGTTCTAACCATTGCAGAAGCAATCAAAAAGCATGTTGTCTCTTAGATTCTAAGACGGCAAACCCACCCTAATCCATTTAAAACAGAAATGACATCCTGCCGAAATGTTTTCATCCCGCGTAAAAGAAAATCCATAAAAGATCGTCTTCGTTCAGTATACAAGTTGATTGGTGCTCACTCCATTCATGTATGTAGGGACACGGTATCGAACCGAAAGTATCTGGCGAAGTTGGTGTCCTTGTCGCGGGGCCAGATCTTAAGTGGTGACATGGGGGCTCTGAGGGGCTTCCATGCCAGCATGAACTAACAGGGATGTTCCGCATGGGAACCTGTGTAGGACATGTGCTTATACAGATTCCTATGTGGAGATTACCGTACCAACAAACCCAGGGGGGTTCCGCATTGCGGGGCTACGGGTGTCACAATCCCGGGTACCCCAGTCAAAGGCTTCCAATTCTGAGTCGGTCGGAGGCTCAATTGGCAGAAGAGTCTTCGGCTTTCGAAAGTCATACCAAAGACTTTAAAAAAGGTACCGCGGGCGAACAGATGCCCCTGGAGTATGTTCGTTGGCTAGATAAGCAAAGCCAGTGAGACGAACAAGGCCAAAAGACAGGCCGGATGCACATGTGAGATCGTACAGCTGGTTAGATTTACAAAATGTGGCTCGTCAAGCAACTCGAGCGGGTGTAGAAAACCGGAAAAGGAGCAAATATCCATGCCTTTTGTGCACCCGGGCTGGAAAGTGCTCCCCAGTAAGGCTAGTAAGACCTGCGAGATTAGTGAGACGAGCAGTGTGAATGAGGTAAGTCAAGCGACTCGAACAAGGGTTAGGGTCGATTTTCACTCCGGGAGGGACAGCTCGGGGTGGAATGAGATTATCAAGTCTTGTGAGATGAGCGCGACATGTAGCATGAATGAATGGAGGTTGTTTATGGGTAGCAATAAGGTGGTTTGATAACGGTGGAAAAGCAAATCTGACTAGTTGTGGGGTCAAGCATGTGTATTCTGGTATGTTTAGTAGGTTGCGTGACTCGAGCTGGTCAAGCAAGTCTGGCTGGCGAGCACTACTCCAGTCTGTTCAGTGAGGTACGGCTCTTCGGGGAGTATCGCGGGTTTAATACCCGAATGCGGGAGAACTCGCAAGGGTTCGATGTGGAGTTGCATTGCAACCGGGTGCCGGAACCCAAAGAACGGCAGAGCCTTTAGGTAGGTTTCGGAATCACCAAAGTGGTAAGTGTGTCCTCCCACACTGCCTTTGGTGCTGAAATGCTTGCGTAGGCAAGGCATAAATTAAACCGTTAAGCTTTTGAGCTTCATGGAGCTCGGACTGCATTAAATTGCGGTAGGTTCCCACGTTAAACCAAAAATATAGATCGAACCGAAAGCCTCGATATAGTACTAATTTCAAGTATCGCTGTAAAAATATCGGGTACCCATTTATATCGTAATAAAAACACTCGATGTTCCAAAATATCGATACAAAATTCAAAAAATTAAATCTGAATATTGGTATAACTTTCTATTAAAGAATTAGCACTTTGAAATTTAATAAGTGCGTCACTGAAGGCGCGCCACACTCCAACCTAAGATTGTACACATTTCTGCCCTACAACGTGCAAAATATATCTATATTGCTTTACACATAAATTCCAAAGTAAGTAAGGTTATAGTACGATATAGATTTACAAGAAATGGAACCCTAGCAAAGGCTAAAATTCATGTTTTGTTTGCGTTAAATATTTGTTAAAGAACAATATTAACAACAAAACTTTCAATAGAAATTTCAGTAAGGTAAAGAGGACAGATTTTAACATTTTGGGATTTGGAAAATTAACTTTATATATTTAAAATATTACTACAAAAAGTTTTATACAAATAGTCTTGCCCAATTCCCAGAGTTTTGAATTTTGACGTTTTCAATTTATTTTCTACCATTTTGTCATACAAATGTATCATTATTCATATACTACGTTTATGCGTAGGCTAATTCACGAATTCATTTCATGAATTTGGGTTAAAATTGGCTGCATAAACACCATTTCATGAATTCAGTTATACACGAAAGTTAACCATGAATTCGGCATCATTTCATGAAATCGTCAAGTGCAAGTCCGCCAACGCCACTTTATACAAACAGCTTTTTACTAGGGTTATGATGTTTTTCGATTAAAAAGCTTGAGTGGCATAACCAGGATTTAAAACACTGGAAATATAAAATAAATTCAAATAGAATAAACTGAAAATATATTATAACTAATTTAGATATAATATGGTTCATTGCCTAGTACCAACGACTTTTGCAAATTCAAAAGGAGGCCAAAAAAGTCACAACCGTACTATTTAGTTTCTCGCCAGTGCATTGCCACTTTTTCAAGGCACTTTATTTCATGAATTCGCGAATTATACATAAACGGGACCATTTTTGAATTCATGAAATGAATTCATGAATTCTGTCGCATAAATGTAGTAACATTAATGTAATGCACATTTACGATTCGATACGATAAAGGGGTTCTGGTACCCGATTCCAAAAAATATCGTTTGAAAACTACGAGTAAAAAGTATCGGTATCGAATGGCAAAAATATCGGCATGGTATCATATCGTATCGAAATTCGTGTCCCTACCTGTACGACCTTGTGACAACTCACACAATTCTTAAATGTATCTAACAAATACAGATTGCAATAAAAATAGGATTAAAAGATATTTTACAAAATTTACACACGTACATATGTACATATGTATGTAGCAGAGCTGGTCACTTTATGATTACGATTACATTTTGATTACTTAGGATTACGATTAATAATAATAATAGATTGGCGCTAACACATGTGTTAGTGTTTGGCCGAGCTTCTCCTCCAATTTGTGGCGTGCGCCTTGATGTTGTCACACAAAGTGGAGGGACATAACATGTTTGAGTGCGAATACCTTAATTACCTTACCTTAAAATCCTTAAAACTTAACTATTACGACTACTGTAATCGTAATCGTACTTTTTATGATTACGGTTATAGTAATCGCAATCCTAAAAATTTTAAGATTACAATTACCGTAATTGTATTCATGAAAATTAGGATTGCGATTTCAGGAGTCGTAATCATTAAAATTTTAGGATTACAATTATAGTAATCGCAATAAAGCTATTCAAGATTACGATTACAGTAATCGAGAAATTTATTTTGCTTTGAGCAAATATTAATTTTTATTTACGAAAATGGTTTAAGTTATGAATTCGCATATTTGTTTGAAATTGTGTTAATAATCTACACAGACTCGTGGTCGCACTATTTCCAATAAAGTTTGATTTTGATTAACTGTCCGCCTTGATGTTGTCACACAAAGGGGAGGGACCTACAATTTTACGCCGACCCGAAAGGCTATTGTATTTTTAGGAGAAGCTGGTTTTCATGACTGAAATAAGCCCAAAATACAATAGCGCTATGGCAGTGGCAGTGACAGTTTTTAAAATCAGCTGTTACTGCTAATATTGGCAGTCACTGCCCCAGCAAACACAATACGGCGTTGTCAGTGACTGCTTTTTTTGACATTCCCTTTTGTTTGTTTACATTTTTGTTGTTGCCTTTTAGGCTTCAGTGACATAAACAGAAGTTGGCTGCATTTCATTTATGTCAAGTTCAACATGCGAAGTTCGCTGCGATGGAGGCAGTGGCAGTGAATTTAGAATTTGGGCTAAACCGAGCAGTACTGCCAGCTGCCACCAGTGTTGCCGCGAAACATTTTTAGCGGTAGCTAAATTCAGGCTAAAAAAGGGCTAAAAAAGAGCTAAAAATCGTCGTTGTGGCTAAAAATGGTAGCTAAATTTTTTTACCTACATATAAATATATAAGTATACACGCAAACATTTTCTATAAGTAATGATATAGAAAAACAATGAACTCTGGAAAGAATTAATATTTTATTCAACAAATAAACTTGTTGTGTAACACATAAAGCATATTAAGGGCCGCCAACTTACCTATTTTAAAGTATAGTTAAATCGTTAATGGATAAGATAACGGCCCAGAAACGTAAAAAACATACATATACATATGTATGTACAGTTTAAAAATTAATTTCTTACATAAACAAAAAAATGAGATCACATTAAGAATACATAAGTACTAGAATCATATCTATATACAGTGTCGGACAATACTAAATAACTTAAATAATTTCAAACTATGCTTCGAAAAATATCCATTTGTAAAAGAAATTTTTAAAATGTTATGTTATAATTTACAAAGAATTAAAATGTCGGTGCTTTATTATTGTCCGACGCTGTATGTATCAAACAAACAAAAGAGTATTCATTTAATGAACTCATAGTAAAATAATTTAATCTATAAACATTTTTTTTAACACATTAAATATTTATATCAATACCAATACTATCATCGCTAAGCGATTCTTCGTCGTTACAATTTTGTTCATTTCTCATTAACCTGACGATATCATCTGTAATTTCAAAATCATGACAACATTTCTGTACATTTTTTAAGCCATATCTTACAGTTAATAAAGCGTTTAACATTGCAAAATTCATTTTATTTCTGTGCTTATTTTTAACGAAATTTATTATAGAAAACGTCCTTTCAACTTCTGCGTTACTTAAAGGTAAAAGAAGCAACCGATAAACAAACTTTTTCCACCACTTAAGCTAGCGACACAATGAACAGTTTATTTGCCTTAAAGGAAAGGCGTTCGCTTTATGAGCGAAGAGTTAAATTCATGAAAATCATATAAAAAATTTCAATGTCAATGATGAATAAATTTTGAAAAGGGCTAAAAAAAGGGCTAGGGGCAATTTCAAATTTTTGTGGCCAAAAAAAGAATTTGGTAGCCAAATTTAGCCACCAAAGGGCTAAAACGGCAACACTGGCTGCCACTGCTGTATTGTGAGTCGCTTCATTGGATACCACACTTTCTAAAAAACAGCTGATTTCGAAAAACTGCCATTGCCACTGCGTATTGTATTTTGGGCTATACACTCGGTGGTTTGCCATTGCCTGCCGAGGGGCGACCGCTATTAGAAAACAAGTTTTTCTTTTCTATTTATTGATAACCACAACACCACAGAGGCCGCTGTGTCCCTGTATTACTTCAAATTTAAATAAATTGTACATACTTTTCGATGAAAGTTCCGCTCATTAACGTAACCAAATACTAAACCTCTACAGAAAATTAAAAAATCTCAATCAAAATTTTCTTAATTACGAGTACATTAATTGTAATCATGATATTTTTAGTATTACAATTAAAGTATGCGTAATCGTAATTTTCATGATTAAAATTACTGTAATTGTATTCTTATAATTTTAAAGCGCAAACAGTCAACGACGTAGCGTAGACGTAGGTTGACGCAGACACGATCTAGCTCATGGGATTCGCGTGTTAACGAAAACTCACCACCGCATGGCAGTGACGTTGCCGTTGCTTCTCTCTCTCTCTATCAAAAGTAAATTTTATATGCTGCTACGTACGTCAACCTACATTTACGCTACGTCGTTGACTAACTGAGCTTTTAAGGATTACAATTACGGTATTCGTAATCATGGTTTTCATGATTACGATTACAGTAATCTAAGTCATTAAATTTTTAAGATTACAATTATTATAATCATAATGGTAACATTTATGATTACAACTAACGTAATAGTATTCGTATACAATTTAAGGATTGCAATTAAGCAATCGTAATTGAAATGTAGTTATAATCAAAAATTACCCAGCTCTGATAAGGGGATATATTTATACAATAGACTAACCTATATGATTCTTATTAATTGTGATTCTTGAGTTGTCGTCGCGTTTCCATTTGATGATCGGACGTGGACTACCGGTTGCTCGGCAACGCAAAGAAATGTTGGAACCTTCACGTACTATTACGTCACTGGAGCTAAGCGAGTCATCGATATTGGGCGGAACTGTTTTGAAATAAAATTGTTGTTATAAATACATAACTTCGTATCTTATAGAACAGAATATTGAAATCACTTCATTTTAAAATCTTATATCTAAAATTTTTTTCTAAACACGTCCTTGTTAAAATTAGGAAAGTATACATATAACTATACGATTTTTTGCAAGATATGGCTTCTAGTTATTGGGGCATCTAAGTGAATAATATAAAGTCCAAAAAATCATTGTCGTTACGTACATTTCCACTACTTTATCCTTAAAAAAGAAGAAAAGAGTTTAATGACGCGATCAAGTGGGCTTCAAGTTTTTTTTATATCGTCGGTGTATGTGTTGACGGCGAATGGGGCTCGTAAATATAGTGGACGGAGAAGGAAACGCGCAGTGTGCGGTTATCTGTAGTGGGATTCGCCATTCTATTTTGACGATTATCGAATCGTTAAGAAAACTTAACGACGGTTTTAACGATTTGACAATTCGCTAACAGCTGTTGTCGTTAACTACTCGATTACTCGTTAAGTAAACGGCGAATATTTTGAAGTTGTTAGCGGCATCGACAAAAGAAAATTTGATATTTCATTTGAGTTAAAATTAAGTAATATAGATCGCGAGTTTACTTAAATAATATATAAAAGAAAAACTTTTTGTAAAAATGGCATTTGAGTATTTGGCATACGTTTTATCCCAAGATGAGGAGATAATAAGCCCTTCATCAGTGGATAGACGTTTGCTTCGTGAAGTGAACAACCCTTTCCACTTGACTGCAACTGAGTTTCGTGACCTTTACCGATTAACCGCAGACTTGGTTGATGATATTGTTTCCCAGCTTGATAGCCAATTAAGGGGTCGAATAATAACTGCGATAATGACAGAGAAACAGGTAAATAATGTAATTTTCAAGTATTTTTCAATTTTAAATACTTTTGTAAATTTTGAAGGTTCTAACTGCCTTGCGATTCTTCGCAACTGGCTGTTATCAACGTCCCGTCGGGAGCAATGGGGGATATCCATGAGCCAGTCGTCCGTAAGTCGCTCTTTACATCGCGTAACGGATCCATGACCCAAATAGAGCGGCAAGCTGCAAAAGAAATTTTCGCCTCAGCATCCGCACCATTTGTAGAAGGTACTATTGGGGCTATCGATTGCACCCATGTGTCCATCATGAGCCAAAAAAATCATGAAGAAGCGTATGCCAACCACCATGGATACCATTCTATCAATGTGCAAATGGTAAGAGTAGAATTTGCTCAAGGGTTAAACTACTGAGAATTAATTTTATTTTATACAAATATAGATATGTCATCCAAATTTAAAGATTTTGGCTGTCAGTGCAAATACCCAGGAGCGCGGCACGATTCATTTATTTGGAGCTCCTCTGCAGTCCGGAGAGTTATGCAGCGAAGTTTTGAAAATGGAAACCATAACATGTTTTTGATTGGCACCTTTTTAAATCCACTGAAACTTATTTATTAAAATCAATTTAATTGAAAATGTTGAATATATATTTGCAGATGACTCAGCATATCCTTTGGAACCGTGGTTGATGACTCGTCTACCAAACCAACCAAAGGGAGTCCTAAATTCCGCTACAATGAGCAAAGCTCGAAACCCAGTCGAGAGACTTTTTGGCATTCTCAAAAAAACTAGTCGATGCTTATCTCGGCAAAGGACTCTTTCGTATGATCCTGGATTTACGGGAAAAGTAGTAAATGCATGCAAAGTGTTGCATAACTTGACCAAACATACGATCCCGGGACTGAGATCCTAGAGCCAAGGACAAATAGCAGTAATGTAAATCAAGACGCGCCGTCTTCAACAGCAAAACGCGTCCAAGACCGGCTAATTGCAAATTATTTCACATGAATAAAACGCTGATAAATAAAAATTCAGAAGGAATACAATAAAATTATTTTGGCATTTTATTAAACATTTTTATGTAAATAAAAACTGTGGTATCAATAACTTCAGTCTTGTTTTGTCTTTAATTTGAGTAAATTTTTTTAAGTCTAACTTTTTAACTTAACTCTAACATAAATACAAAAAAAAAAGAACTTCATGCTTTATCAAATGAAAACTTAGCTCTAACATAAATATAAAAACAAAAAAGAAATTCAACTTATATTTAAAACGCATAAAACTAACATAAATATTAAAACAAAAAATACCTTCAAAAACTACATATTTACACAATATTTACATGCGGTAGATAGCGTTTGTTAAATTATTAAAGGCCTCCGCACATGCCTTTAAACCTTCCCCCATTGTGGCTATAGCTTCGGATAACGATTTCGTTACCTGCACACTCGCCGTACTTGTTTCAGCTAACAACTGTTGAAAGAGCATAAGAATGTAATACTATTTTTTAGTATGTAAAAAAATTACCTTCAAATCATCCGCTTGTCTACTTGCTATTTGTACATTCGCTGCACTCGACTCTGCTAGCGTCTGTTGAAAAAGAACCGAACAAATTATGTCAAAATATTTTACTTTTGTAAAGTTACAAATAAGTAAATAACTTTTAAGGCATTTGCTTGGGTCTGAGCCATTTCCAAATATGTTTTTTGGGCCTCGGCCTTCTTTTTGAACCTCTACGTGGCGGTTTTCCTGCAGGAGTTATAGGAGTCGATGTGCGCATCTCAATGCTCACACTTTCAGCAACAGTTCCATGGCACTGCAAATAGTCGCTACCGACAAGGGCAATCACACGCCTCTCAAGCTCAGTGAGTGGTTCTTCATTAATGGGATTGTTTCCCGTCATAGCCGACTTTCTTTTTCTATCACGCACCTTAATGCTAGTACGGCTCTTCAAATCCCTCCATACCTTTTTGCAAAACAAAATTTTAAACGTGGTATTAAATTACTAAACAATTTTTACATACTGTGCGCCATTGGTCGACGTTCTTCACCGCACCGCCAAGGCTATTCACCATACCATTAACGCTAGTTCATTCCACTTCTTGTCGCAGTCCGATTTTCCATGAAGCTTCTGGAACCTTGATCCTGCCAATCCCGGCGTTTCCGTCAAAAAGTCCACCATGCGACTTAGTTGTTCTGCTGTGGTCCGGCTTCTCTTTTGAACACTGACGAAGCCATTCTTTAATATGCGAAAATGGTTATGTCTAATAATACAAAGTAAATAAACGTTTTATTTTACTTACTTTTTGTAAAAATATATTAAAATATCCAGAAAAATATGTGCATACCACTTTGCAAGCAAGGAATTTATTTGTTTTTCGTCTTTCTTTGTGTTCTTCGCATTTTTTGACGTTTCGTTAAGCTGTGATGCCACCTTTCTTTTATTTAAATAAAAAGAAAATGTCAGCTGTTTAGTGTCGTTAAAAAAGAGTTACCGAATAACACAATCGTTACTGCAAATCGATTTATAATAATACTGTTATAGGCGCAAAAATATGCATCGCCGGAGAGAACGGTTTACCCTATTTCAGACTGCATCATTAGCTTTTTAAGCTTTCTGCACGCCTTCATAATTTTTTTTTTTTGTTTCCAAAGGAAATTTTTTAGGGGTTTTATCGGAAAAATGTCGTTGCAGGGTTGTCCTAAATGCCTCAAGGCCTTAACGTTTATGGACATACCAAACCCTAAAAAAATAAGTCTTGAAGGCTATTAGTTTGAAAATCCGAAAGTATCTAGTAGTATAATAATTGCACAGGCATACAAAAAAATTGGTGAGAACCAGAGGGTAGACCGCACAGTTTCTAGGTTTTTGGAGTCGCTGAAAAAATTACTACCCAAATGAATAAGACGTCTCCCTCACTTAATAGAGCCCCCTACCACACCCTGAAGAGGGTTAAATTTTCGACTTAAAGCCCCTTCAGGGTGTAGCAACGCTTTTATCCACTTGCAATGTTGTATGTCCAGACACCATTTTTAGCTATAATTATAGATTATAATCAAAGTTCCTATACAAAAGTCTAGACATCAACCTCGACGGTGGACTTATATGTAAACCTATTATTAGGTGATTGTTACATATATACACATGTAGGTTAGGTTAGAAAGTAAACAATGATTTCACTAAATTTTTATTCATTTTACTGATTTAAAGTTTTTTTATTCATTTGCATTTTTAATTCTTTTAATAGTGTTTTGTGGACGGCAAGCCTTTTTACCGAAAAGTGGCAATTACAATAAAAATACAACGAAATGACCGAAAGCTAGTACAAAATAAGCAAGTTTATTAAAGCCTATGCCTTTTTGCTTCAAGATCGCAGATGGAATGAATATTTCATTCTTCTCCTTAAAATTAGTTTTCAACTTATTGCAATCATTACACAAAACCATATATATTTACGCATGTGTGTACATCAGAGGCAGGCATTTTTTATTACCTTCCTTTTATTAGCTCGGGATGTAACTATGTAATATTGATGCGTCTAAAAGATGCAGCGATTTCTATTCTCAAGTTACATACCTGATAACAGTACGAATGGCAATTATAATAGGGAGGTTTTAGTTTTTTAAACTATAATTTTGTTGATTTTCCAAACACATATAATTGGGCTTCAAAATGCTGCTTGCTGCGACGTCGACACATGTATACTATCATCTTCTTCGTGCGTCTTCAGTGATCGGAGTTCTACCGCATTGTGGTAGATCTACTTTTTTGAGCATCCACCACATCTACCACACAAGGTCTGAAATCTACCACATATTCGCATTTTTGAGAAGTAATAATTAAGCTCCACGTGATTTTCCTTATTTTTTTTTAATTCTAAGAGCAAAAATTGTCGCAACACTAAATACTATGTGATAACAAGTAGGGACACGATATCGAACCGAAAGTATCGATATAATACTCATTTAAAGTATCGCTGTAACAATATCGGGTACCCATTAATAGAGTAATAAAAAGACTCGATATTCCAAATATCGCTACAAAATTCAAAATATTGCAACCTAAGATAGTACACATTTCTGCGCTTTAAAGCGCAAATATATCCATATTGCTTTACATATAAATTCCAAAGTAAGTAAGAAGGTTATAGTACGACATAGATTCGCAAGAAACGGAACCCTAGCTAAGGCTAAAACTCATGTTTTATTTGAGTTAAAAATTTGCTTACAAACAATATTAACAACAAAACTTTCAATAGAAATTTTTGTAAGGTAACGTGACGTCAGATACTTCGGCTGATAAAAAAGCAGGACAGATTTTTACATTTTGGAATTTGGAAAATTAGTCTTAAATATTTCAAATATTACCACACAAAGTTTTATACAAATAGTTTTGCCCGATTCCCAGAGTTTTTTAATTTTGACATTTTCATTTTATTTTCTAATATTTTGTCATACAAATGTCATGCCACGCCAGATTGGAAATGCCGAATACAATATATCATTATTCCCATTAACTTTGTAATGTACATTTACGATTCGATACGATACAAGATTCCAAAAAATGTCGTTTGAAAACTATCGGGTAAAAAGTATCGGTATCGAATGGCTAAAATATCGATGTAGTATCGTATCGTATCGAAATTCGTGTCCCTAATAACAAGAATGATGGTATACAAGGTTTCGAATTCCCGGCGGCGATGAGATTTCTCAAGTAAAAGTAAATAAAGAAGAATGGGAGGAGAAAAGAAACTTTCAAACAATGAATTTTCTCAATATAAAATTTTCGTCGGGAAACATGGTTTTATTGCTAAATTGCAAAATATATAATTTATAAAAAAACTAATAAAGAAATTGTAAAAAATCTGCGATTTTTGTGAAAGTATTAGTACATTACAGTGCATCTAAAGCTTTTAAGGCGTTGTTTACTTTTACTTGAGAATTGTTAAAATCGGCGAAACGCAAGTTAAAAGTTTTTTCTAGAGATTCTAATTAAAAATTTTGCAGTTTAGGTGAAACCTTTTTTTAATCTTTGTAAAAAGTTTGATCCAAAACCTGAGATCTACCACATTTTTTCTAAATCTACCACATTTTTTTCCAGAATCTACCACAGAGAATTTTTATTAAGTCCGATCACTGTGCGTCTTAAGATAAATGACGATTGACTGATGCTTTGCTGGTACTTCGGCAAAGCAAATCAAATCAGCTTTTATTTTTAATATTTTTATTGAGCTTTGTACCACGATTATTTTATTAGGAAGAATGGAAAAAGCAACAAAGTCTAAGCGGTAGAAGGTACAGCAGCTATTACGGAGATCGCCACATCTCCTCATCAGACTTCTTTTTTCTAGACTTTAGCAGGGATCGAATCCGCTTCTTCGATGTCGCTGCTGTTGAGTGTTCGGACGCCAAAAGTTTTCTTAGTGGTAAATTAGCATGAAAAATTGTGGTACATTCCAAAACAATGCGGTAGATTCAAATAAATAAATTTATGAATTTGTTATTTGCACTTAAGTATGGTTAGCTGATTAAGTTAAGTGACATTTTGAACAGTTTTGGCTTATCTTTTGTTTATTTAATGTTTATGCTTTTTTGCTAACGGTGCTAGGCATTTTCTTCCATATAAAAGTACTTGTCAATCATTAAAAATCAACGCGATTTCCTAGCGTCTTGAAATTTGCACTAAAATTTAATGGGCTATAAAACTGCATACCTAAAATTTTTATAGAAATTCTAAATAAAAATATGAAAATTTTTGGGTGATTGTATTTCAATTCATGAAGGGTGAATGGGTTCAAAATTCGAAATCAAGTGTAAGACGGGTTTTAATGTTTTTTAGGGCGAATAAAGCACACATTTTTTTGTTTTGCGAAAAAAAAATTTCGCTGAGCTACGAGCATCTAAAAATGTATTTCCCATTCCTCCCGAAACATTTTCTTTGTGTACTATTCGTGTAAGATTCGCAATGAAGTCTCAGCAGCAACTGATTTGATTTGCTTTGCCGAAGTGCTAGCAAAGCATCAGTCAATCGTCAATTATTGTAAGACGCACAAAGACGATCATATCATACATGTGTCGACGTCGTAGCAAGCAATGTTGTTTTTTGTTGTCGAAAATGCCCACGGTGGTAGAAATAGTAGAAATGTAATTTAGCAAAAAAAAGTAGTATCTAGTCAACAAATGTGGTATAGTCCGAGCATTGGCTGTTGATCCCCTGCAGAAAATCTGACTAGCCTAGAACTAGCGTAGAACTACCAGTTCTAGCTCAATACCCAAGCAATGCTTTCGATTGTCCAGTTTTACACGACGATGTCATTGGCGGTGGAAATTGTCGCCCAGTGCATTCAGCGGCCGTGCGCGCATCCTTTGGCCGTAGCTGTGTGGAGTCGGAGCGATTCCGAAAATGATTCCCGAGTGCGCACGGCCGCCTGCCATCATCGTGCCAAGTGAATTGGTTTTGTAGTTCAGCATTTAACCTCGGTCAACGCGCACGCGCCCTTCTCAAACAGTTCGTAGAATTTGCTAAATAGACTTTGTAGTTACATAATTACATAAACAGAAAATAAATAAAAAAGTTTACATTTTGTACATTTCTTAAAATCGAAGACAAGTCTTTCCTTTTATCGGAAAAAGTGTGTGTGTGCAAGATGAGTGCATAAGGCGACCAGTGGATTTACTCATGGTCCTTCGCAGCCAACCGTGGCCCAGCCCCTAAGATAAAAAAAAAAACTTTTAAAAACTTAACAAAAAATAAATAAAAATTCGGAATCGTACGTCCACAAAACAAAACAAAAAACCAAAACAATTAACTAAGTGGAAAAAACAAAAAAAAAGGTGCGCGTATATGTACATATCGTCGTTTAAAGTACAAAACCGCGTATCGTCATTCTGCAAAACCGCGTAACTGACATTGGCTGCCAAAAATTGGATTTGCTCACACAAGCTCTTGGCTCAATCCTCATCCATTCGTCCTGAAATATACTAGCCAGAAATGTGATTGCTTTTTAAAAAAAGAGAACCATTTTGAAATATGAGTGTTTTTACGCTCTAGAAAGTAATTTCTACAACTTCACATGCGCGGTTTTGCATTTTGCTGATACGCGGTTTTGCATTATGTTGATACGCGGTTTTGCACTTTAAACGACGATATGTACATGCATACATTTCGCAAAGAAAAAAAGTGAAAAAAAATATTTCCTGTGCCTCCTTGGAAAAGGATATGCTTTAATTGCATAAATACAAACGTATACAAAAATAACAATTTCTGTGGAATATAAAAAATTCGGTGGAAAAAATAAATAAATCCATAAACATACATATGAACTACATTTATAAAAAAAAAAAAAACTAAATCGAGTGACCTACCACAAGCTGTGCCCCGAAGAAGCAGAAAAGCAACCAAGGGTTTTATCACAGCTATCAGCCATCAACAGCATCAGCAGCCATCAACAGCATCTGCAACTTCATCAGTATCAGCGGCAATAATAACACCAGGCGCAAAAACATAAAGAAGCTCACTTACATACATTCATCGCTACATAAACTAAAGGAAAGTAGTAAGTAGGCAAATTTTTAATTTCCTTAAAAATTTAAATAAAATAACTTCCATTTTCTTAAAATTTATATTATTTCTAATAAACTGCAAACGGACATACATACGTATATACACACATACATATATGTATATATATATATTTATATAGTTTAATAAAAGGCGTATTTTTTCTCGCCAAGAACGGTTCTATTAAAATTGCGGATATTTTCCTACAATTGGCCGCTATTGAAATTTTGGTAGAAAAATTCCGTTTTCCGGAAAGCGGTATAGCTCCACATACTGCCAAACTTATATATATGTAAGTGGTTAAACGAACGACGCATGCCGTTTAACCGTCGCAACCATGAACTATTTTTAAAATTTAATTACTTGAGAATTGTTAACTACTTATATATTGTATCTTTCGCCTTTGACTTATCTAACGTGTATCTACGTGCATATTGTATCTTTTGCCTTTGAATTCCTTAACTTGTATCTACCTACATACATATTGTATATTTTGCCTTTGAATTGCCTAACTTGAAAACACATTGTAATTAGTGAATACCATGAATTGTAAAATCTGAAGTATTTTATGAATTTGCGTGGTTGGCAACGCGCGAAGTTAAAGCAGCGCGCAGCTGACATTTTAGGTTGACAAAATGTCAACAAAAGAAAGAAAAAGTAGATATACACACAAAAATTTTCTCTTAGCATCCGAACGGTCGCATATATTTTTTCGAGTTGCAAATCATTCTCTTTGAAATAAATTCAAGTCTTCATTTGTAAGCACGTGCGTTTTTCCTTTATAAATCGCGATTTAAGGTGTTCTTACACGATATGTATTTGCATGTGTACATGCCACTTTTTACATATGAAAATGCCAACATATCGTGTATAGGCAAATTAGATTTGTTTCTGTACAAAGCAGATGCACGTACATACGAAATAGAAATGTTTCTATTTTCATCTGACACACAGGTAGAATCATCGGAGTTTCGTTTATTTCGCTTTCAAAGAACGTATTTTTAATTAGTTAAATAAAGACTGTGAATTTGACAGACATTCACAATTACATATGTATCGAAAAAGTCAGATTTACAAATGCAAATACATATCGTGTAAGGACACCTTTAGCGAGATTAGTCGCGTGAGATCTTTTAAGTTTTTGTTTAAAAAGAAGAGCCGCCCCGGCAGTGGTAGCAATCGTGCCTCCAGACTTGTGTCCACCTTGAGGGGAGCAGCCTCATCCCGTATCATTGTCGCAGCGTCAGCACGCCATCAGCGCAACCCAAAGGTCCTATAAAGCCACCCCGCAGCTCCACGAGCAACATTGTCACCACCACTGTCGCCGTCAAGGCCCACCATCAAAAGGCAATCGCAATCAGCGCACACACTCGCACCATCGCCAAACCAGCAGCAGTGCACCAGCTCCAGGTTCAACGCCGAATCCGTCGCCACCACCGCAGGGCCACCACCGCGCGCCTTCGCTTTCGTCCATCGTCACCAGCAGCCACCGTGTCCACCGCCGCTTGTACAACAGCAGCGTGAGAAATTACCACACGCCCCAAGCGTGTGCCTATGGTCCTTCGTCGCCTCCAAAGAGCCAGCACCGTTGGAATATAAAAAATACAAGTATCCCATATAAAAATATATAAACCGTGAGTAAGAATCTGAATTGCTTACTAACCCTAGTGCACACATAAAAAGTGATACAATCTAGAAAATCACATATACATAAATTTTTGTTCTTTAATGAAAAATAGCATTCAAATGTATAGAAACGGTGCTCTCATTCCGTTACAGAAAATTTCGTACATATATATGTACATTTCTTTTGCTCGATTTCCCGCCAAAAAAGTACACGGTTCCCGGCAAAAAAGTGAACGGTTCGCGATTAGCCAGTATATAATATCTACATATATAAAACGTACATACATACACATCTCTCTTGGTTACTTATTCTTTTCTTTTTCATCGCAAAAGTAAAAGAATAAATAACTACTGTGTATATGTGCATACATATATATACGCACAGTGTCTTAAATTAAATCTGAATATTGGCCTCATTTTCTGATAAAGAATTAACACTTTGCACTTTAATAAGTACATCACTAAAGGCGCGCCATATTGCAACCTAAGATAGTACACATTTCTGCGCTTTAAAGCGCAAAATATATCCATATTGCTTTACATATAAATTCCAAAGTAAGTAAGAAGGTTATAGTACGACATAGATTCGCAAGAAACGGAACCCTAGCTAAGGCTAAAACTCATGTTTTATTTGAGTTAAAAATTTGCTTACAAACAATATTAACAACAAAACTTTCAATAGAAATTTTTGTAAGGTAACGTGACGTCAGATACTTCGGCTGATATAAAAGCAGGACAGATATTTACATTTTGGAATTTGGAAAATTAGTCTTAAATATTTCAAATATTACCACACAAAGTTATATACAAATAGTTTTTCCCGATTCCCAGAGTTTTTTAATTTTGGCATTTTCATTTTATTTTCTAATATTTTGTCATACAAATGTCATGCCACGCCAGATTGGAAATGCCGAATACAATATATCATTATTCCCATTAACTTTGTAATGTACATTTACAATTCGATACGATACAAGATTCCAAAAAATGTCGTTTGAAAACTATCGGGTAAAAAGTATCGGTATCGAATGGCAAAAATATCGATGTAGTATCGTATTGTATCGAAATTCGTGTCCCTAATAACAAGAATGATGGTATACAAGGTTTCGAATTCCCGGCGGCGATGAGATTTCTCAAGTAAAAGTAAATAAAGAAGAATGGGAGGAGAAAAGAAACTTTCAAACAATGAATTTTCTCAATATAAAATTTTCGTCGGGAAACATGGTTTTATTGCTAAATTGCAAAATATATGATTTATAAAAAAACTAATAAAGAAATTGTAAAAAATCTGCGATTTTTGTGAAAGTATTAGTACATTACAGTGCATCTAAAGCTTTTAAGGCGTTGTTTACTTTTACTTGAGAATTGTTAAAATCGGCAAAACGCAAGTTAAAAGTTTTTTCTAGAGATTCTAATTAAAAATTTTGCAGTTTAGGTGAAACCTTTTTTTAATCTTTGTAAAAAGTTTGATCCAAAACCTGAGATCTACCACATTTTTTCTAAACCTACCACATTTTTTTCCAGAATCTACCACAGAGAATATTTATTAAGTCCGATCACTGTGCGTCTTAAGATAAATGACGATTGACTGATGCTTTGCTGGTACTTCGGCAAAGCAAATCAAATCAGCTTTTGGGGTAGTTTAAGGAGCTTTTCGGCCGGTTTAAAAAAAAGCAAACAATGTTTCTTTTTCCTCCTACGCGTTTCGATGCTTTTCACATCTTCCTCAGGGAGTCTGGTGTTTATTGTAAACAAAACATAAAAAACAAACAATTAGGCACACATGTATGTACATGAAAAATATAACAATTACAATTCTTTGGTATAACAATTTTTTGCTGCAACACAACTTACATTGAACATCAAAACAAAGAAAATATAACAAAAACACACTGATATTGACTTCTTTACATTTAAGTGTACTTCTGCTCGTCTGTTCTCCTATTGCACGTTATTGCTGTCCGGTATGCGCAATTTATATTGTCGACGTCTTCCTTGAAATTCATTGCATGCTGTATTTTTTGCTGTATTCGCAAGCTTTCTAATGTTAGTCTCGTTCTGTCTTTGTTCTCCACATCTAATATTTTCGCGTTTTCAAAGTCTGCTGTATGTCCACTA